>NC_138557.1:13738288-13886422 GCF_964273705.1 Natrix helvetica
CTAATCAAGGAGAGAAGCAACCTGGAATTAAGGAGAAACTTTCTTTCTTTCTTCTTTTAAAAGAATTTTTTTATTTTAATTGAACACACACACACACACACACACACACACACAAAGAATCATCCTTCAGTACATCTTGTAGAAAGCGTGTCGATTGGTTACAAATAGCTTTGGTGCATTTCTTCCATAGTCATTACTTGTAGTTCATCATAGATTATACACTTTAAATCAAAAATCTTTATATATCTTACCATCAATATATCACAATTCTCATTTGACTACGATTGTTTGAACTTGCTTCTGCCTGAACTTATTCATACTTAAAGACACAACCACAGAATGGCACTTGTTAGCTATTTCAAAAATCCTCCAATTAACATTACGCTTTTATGATCTATTCTGAGTAAAATCAATTAATAAAGTTTCTAAGCTTTTTCCCCCGCTGCTTAGAATATTATATCCAAGTTGCTTTTACCAATACCAGAGCATGTATATATTATTAAACAATATCCATTAGCATTGCCTTGTTGTTATTATAATTAGCTAAAAGGAGAAACTTTCTAACAGTGAGAACAATTAACTGGTGGAATAGCTTACCTTCAGAAGTTGTGGGTGCTCCAACATTTGAGAGTAATAATGATTTAATAGCTGACCAGCTGCTGTAAGGCTGTAAATCAAGATGGTGGCATGAGGATGAGCTGGCTGGGGAATTATGGGAGTTGAAGTCCACAAGTCTTAAAGTTCCCAAGTTTGGACATCCCTGATCTAAGCAGTCGTAGGGAAGGCCTACGAAAGCACCACTCAACTGCAAAATACCATTTAGGTTCAGCTGCCTTCCAAGCTTATCGCGGTTTACATAATCTGTGTGTATCTTGTAATAGCCCACTTTGAAGTTAAAAAGAAATAATTCTCTGCCATCATGAAAGGCACAGAAAAGTGGATGACACAGAGGCATTCACATGCTGAGACGCAGGAGGAAAAGGGAATAAAAGACTGGCTTTTGTTAGCAAAGTCCGTTCCTAGGACTCCAGGCATATTTGCACGACCTTATAATTGATTCTAGCCGTCTGCAAATTATCCATGCGGGTCATTTTTTTTTTTTATGAAAGAAAACTACAGAGTCTCCTTTCCCTTTTGAAAACACCTAATAAGCTGGTTTGGACCTACAGACAGTCCTCAACTTAAGACCCCAATTTCTGTTATTAAGCGAGATACTTGTTATGTGAGTTTTGCCCCATTTTACGACCTTTCTCGCCACAGCCGTTAACTGTTTTTGTTTTGAAGACATTTTGCTTCTCCTCCAAGAAGCTTCTTCAGCTCTGACAGGATAGTGTGGGGAATATCCTGTCAGAGCTGAAGAAGCTTCTTGGATGAGAAGAAAAATGTCTTCAAAAGAAAAAAAAACAAGAAAGTCCAGTTGCCTCCTCAAAAAAGCACCTTTGGGACAATCATGTCCTGGATGAAGGAGAATCTCTAGAGACATTTAAATGTTTGATTTCTAGAACTGTAAACCACTCAGTGTGACTTCATGGAGATAGGTGGCCATAGAAAACATGAAGAGTGTGTTTGTTTGTGTATCTCTCTCTCTCTCTCTCTCTCTCTCTCTCTCTCTCTCTCTCTCTGTGTGTGTGTGTGTGTGTGTGTGTGTGTGTGTGTGTGTATTAAAATAAAATAAAATAAGTCAATTTGGGCGAAAGTTATTGTTCAGGGTCAGAATGACTTGAGGGAATAAAAGCAGCCCAGCCCACAGGCCTGATATAAAAAAACAGCCACTATGATAAATTTTGCTTAATTGAATTGGGAAAGACAACACTGTTAATTTTTATCGTTATAAACCGCAGGAGAAAGCAAGGTGCCTCCCTGATTTGGTAAGAAAATTGATTCACTAAGATACTTCACCTTGTTCCTCTCCAGGGGAGTGAATATGTGTGTTTGCGTGTGTAAATATATATGTCTACATACATATTGGTTGGAAACTAACCAAAGAGAGACGCAACCTGGAATGAAGGAGAAACTTCCTAACAGTGAGGACACTCAACCAATGGAAGGGCTTGCCCTCAGAAGTTGTGGGAGCTTCATAATTGGAAGTTTTAAAGAAGAGACTGGACAGTCACTTGTTTGGGATGGTATAGAGCAGGTGTGTCAAACTCAAGGCCCATGGGGCCGTGGGACCACCCTGAAAACAGCAAAGGAGTAAGCCCGCAGTGCCTCTGCCAAGGAAGACAGAGCTCACAAGTGCCACGAGATGGTAGAGGTTCTCCTGCTTGACCAGGGGGCTGGACTAGAAGACCTCCAAGGTCCCTTCCAGCTCTATTCTATTCTAAGTACTCCAAAAGGGAGTATTGTGGGCAGTAAAAGCAGAAGTGGTGCAGAAGTATCCCTCTTCTACTCTGAGTAAAATCAATTTTAAGACCTATTGTGGCATATGAAAAAGAGATGAAGGAACATAGCACAAAAAGAAAATCGGAATAAGATACTTTAAATTTCATTTCCACAAACGCTGGACAATAAAATATTAAAAACGCAAAACAGAACAAGAAGAAATCACAGATGAACAAATGTTAAAGAACTAAGCATACAATATAGACATGCACATGCAAATACACATACATTCACAAACACCTGCATTCGTGTTTGGTCACTGAGTATTTAACTTGCAACCTAAGTGGAACATACAACCACTGAAGTGAGTCTTTGGGAGGCTTGGCAGTCAGAGCGGTAACGTTTTAAATAGATTTGCACAGCAGACCGCAAGAAGAATCGATAGTGCGAGACTTTTCGCTGAGGTCCAGTCACAAGCTTCTTGGAGTTAACCTTGCTGCTATTCCGGGTCCCAGATGTGTGAGGCCAAGGGTCAAACTTGATGTTGCTTTAATTGAGTGATTAGCAACCCTGTCTGCTTTTTCAAAGAATTAAGTCCTGGGGGGGGGGGGGGGGCTTTTCATTAAAACCACAGTGTGTTAGAGGTTTTCTCCATTCCCTACACAGCAACAGTCCAAATGAAAATGCCTACCACCACTGCACAAGGACTAGTCTTCTGAAAGAAGAAAAGAAAAAAGAAAAGTTCTGATCTTTACCAAAAGAAACTTTTCTTTCTATCTCTGTCTGTGTCTGTGTGTGTGTGTGTGTCTGTGTGTGTGTGTCTCTCTGTGTGTGTGTGTGTGTGTGTCTGTGTGTGTCTGTGTGTGTCTGTGTGTGTGTGTTTCTCTCTCTCTGTGTCTCTATCTATTTATCTCTCTGTGTGTCTCTGTGTGTGTGTGTGTGTGTGTGTCTCTCTCTCTGTCTCTCTCTTTCTCTTTCTCTCTCTCTGTCTGTGTTTCTCTCCGTCTTTCTCTCTCTCTCTTTCTGTCTGTGTATGTCTCTCTTTCTCTCTCTCTCTTTCTGTCTCTCTGTGTGTGTGTGCGTCTCTCTCTCTGTGTCGCTCTCTCTGTCTCTCTCTCTCTCTCTGTGTGTGTCTGTCTCTCTTTCTCTCTCTGTCTGTGTCTCTCTCTCTCTGTCTCTCTCTGTTTCTCTCTCTGTCTCTATCTATCTTTCTTTCTTTCTTTCTTTCTTTCTTTCTTTCTTTCTTTCTTTCTTTCTTTCTTTCTCTCTGGGTGTGTCTGAACCTAATTGATGAAACTCAGGTGGGCAATGAGAGACACTGAAGGGTGAGGAAGAGTAGAACTTAAGGATTTTGCCGCGCGATTGTCAGTTCTGGCTTTGCAATACTGCAATACACTTGATCTCTAATAAAGATATACCTTTCTCAACAAATGGAGCAAGGATCATTTCTAATTAGAGGTTTAAGTTGTGGCAGGTCCAACACAAACTCCAAATAAGAAGGATCCCTTCTTTGAAGGGAAGTTAGATATCCCGTGCAGGTAGAAGGGAGAGAGACCGGTAATTCTCCAAGCTCCCTGCTTATTTAATTATAATATATTAATTAGATGAAAATGATAGTTGCTCCACATGGCAATTAACCTCTGGGCCTGTAATTTTAGGGCCATAAATACTAATCAAAGGATACTGCAGGATGGCATTTTGTAACTTTTTCATTTTCTAGCATTCTGAGAAAGCTGTCGTCAGTCAAGGAAAGATGAATGGTGTAATTAATAGCACCAGTGATATGCCCGAGACCTCGATACATCGTTCTTGATTTTCAGAGAATCACTCCGAGCTGAACTATTAGGAGCTTTGCATTTTTGAAAGGGGAAGGAATTGTTCCTTTGTAAGATTGAATAATGCATAAATCATACCCATAGGACATGGACAATTTGGGTGGGAAATGAGAAGACGTTATGTTGCCTTCTTCTACTTAACTGCTGGCATAATAAAAATTTAGAAGACCAGGAAGAAATTCATTTTGTTTCAACTCAAAAAAGAGGAGGAGGAGGCAGGGTATTTCAGTAGTTCCCCTCTTCCTTTGAGGCTTTGAAGTTCCAGTTGACATTAGTCTAAGGGAAGAGATTCAGCCCTAGATCCTTGTATTGTAGAGTACCTCAAGGCCCAGTTTCTTCCATTCTTATTTAACATCAACCTGAAGCCATTCATTGGCACACAATCAAGGATAATCAGTATGCTGATGATACTCAGTTATAGATACAGATTAGCAGAGTTGGAAGGGACCTTGTAGACAATCTATCCACCCCTCCACCCCAAGTAGACCCTATACCATTTTTGACAGTCTAGTCTCTTCCTGAAAGCTTCCAGTGATGAAGCTCCCACATCTTCCAAAGCCAACTTCTGTTCATGGGTTAATTGCTCTCACTGTCAGAAAATGTCTCCTTATTTTTAGGTTGAATCTCTCCTTGGTCAGTTTCCATTCATTATTCCTTGTCTAGCCTTCAGGTGCTTGGAAAACAAGTTGCCCTTCCTCCTCTCTGTAGTAGCCCCTCAAATATTGGAAGACTGCTATCATGTCTCCCCTCATCCTCTTCCCTAGACTAGCTGTGCCCAATTCCTGCAACCATTCATCGTATGTTTTAGCCTCCAGTCCCCTAATCATCTTGGTTGCTCTTCTCTGAACTCTTTCTAGAGTCTCAACATCATTTTATAGTGTGGTGACCAAAACTGGATGCAGTACTCTAGGTGTGGTCTTACTAAGGCTTTATAGGGTGGTATTAGTACCTCACCTCTCCCCTTGACTGTTCAAGTAATAACAGCAAGGTTCTTTCCCAATGCATGGAGACAGTGACATTGTGGAGAGAAGAAAAGGTTTCAACTCGTATTAGCAAAACCTAGCTGTGGGTTTAGGGATTCCCAGATCTGGATATATTCCATCCTTATCTCTGGATGGAACAGCAGTCCACTAGACAGATTCAATCTGTCATTTGGGATTCTTCCTGGACTCATAGCTGGAGGACCTTGGCACAAATCCAACTTGTGTACCAATTGCTGTTGTTCCTGGATTGGGGGAGCTCCAATCAAGGTCATTCTACATTGGGTTGCTGCAATGTGTAGTAGGCTATTCTTGAAAAGCATTTGAAATCTACAGCTGGTCCAGAACGCAACAGCATAGCAGTTTTAGGTGTATCACAGTACAGATAAATAGCACTGCATGGGCTGCATTGGAATCCAATGTGGTTCTGGATATAGTTCAAGATCCTGGTTGTCATCTTTGAGGCCCTTTTCTTGCAGTGAGTCAGGTACTTGCAGGATCGCCTGACTCCAGAGGTTTCTGTCCATCCCAACAGATCTGCGGTGGATTCTTTCTGTGATACAGAGTCCAGGAGGCAGGCCCGCTTTGCCAAAACACTTGATCTTTGGAATAGTTGGCCTTGCAGATTAGAAACAAATGGAAAGAGAGTAAGGTAGATGCAAGTGTTCTTGTCAAGGTATCAAGGGGTGAAACATTGACTCTAGAACCTGTAGGTAAGGTCCAGAAGGTAATAGACACCTTCCTAATTTACTGGAGAGTATAAGGGGGAGGAGACAAGGAAGAGGAGAAGGAGGAGAAGAGAGGGAGCAAGGAGGAGAAGAGAGAGGAGGAGATGAGAAGGAGAAAGGAAGGAGAAGGGAGAGAGGAGAGGGGGAAGAGGAGCAGAAGGAAGAGGGGATAACGAGGAGAAGGAGGAGAAGAGAGACAAGGAAGGGGAAACAAGGAGGAGAGGGAGAGAGGAGGAGGAAACAAGGAGGAGGAGAAAAGGAAAAGAGAGAGAAGAGAGTGGAAGAGAAGGAGGAGGAAGAGAAGACAAAGGAGGAGAAGAGAGACGAGGGAGACAAGCAGGAGGAGGAGAAAAGGAGGAGAAAATAAGGAGAAGAGAGAGAAGAGAATGGGAAGAGAAGGAGAAGGAAGAGGAGGCAAGGAGGAGGAGAAGAGAGACAAGGAGAGGGAGACAAGGAGGAGAGAGAGGAGGGGGAGAAAAGAAGGAGAAGAGAGAGAAGAGAGGGGGAAGAGGATGAGGAGGAAGAGGAGACAAGAAGGAAGAGACAAGTTGGAGGAGGAGGAGAGAGACAGGAGGGGAGGCAGGAAGTGGTGGTGGTTGTGGTGATGGTGGTGGTGGTGGAGGAGGAGGAGGAGGAGGAGGAGGAGGAGGAGGAGGAGGAGGAGGAGGAGGAGGAGGAGGAGATATAGCACTATCAGACTTACAAGTTTTTACTTGTTCTAGCCCATCTCCATAAAAATAATTTTAGCCTTCCTGCAAAGCTGATTTCTTGGTCTGCTCTACCTATAGCTTGCTGGCCTGTTTTTCTCCCTCAGGCAATGGGGTCAGGAAGTTATTCAAGACTGGTATATGTGTTTGTTATGTGCTATGAAGCAGTTCTATCAGGAGTCTTATTTTTTACTTTTAATTATGTGTTGCCTTCTGGCTTTTATGCCGAATCATTTTATGCATAGTTTTGTTGGGTGTCCAGAGTTATTGGGTTAAGATGGGCAGCCATATAAATTATTTAAATAAATCAATACATTCCAGGGAAATTGCAATCAGGAAGAAACCTTTGCAAAGGACCTTTTACTGCTGCAGGACATTTTTGCTGATAACTAAACAAAAACAGTGACCAAAATTAGATGCACTGGCTCCGTGGTATGTTTTTTTTTCAAAAGTAATTATCCTTAATCCCTTAAATAAAATTAGATTTTGTAAAATATATATATTTTTTAAAATGCATCAATCCATCAGAGTGGAATTTATTCCCTGCCTGCTGGCTGGGTAGTCCCTGCAATCCGAAAGTATTGCAAAACTCAAAAGTACTCAAAAGTCGATAAGGACACTAGACAGAGTGAAGGAAAAACCAGCGTCGGGAGAAACAGGTCAAAACAAGCCCCCAGGACATAAATTAGATCTGCAAATGAAAAAACAAATTGGGATTTGGAAGTAAAAAAAGAACAAAGATTTCTAGCCCCTGAATTTGGCAGTGATCACATGACCCGGAGACACTGCATCCATCGTAAATAGGTACATCCCAGTTGCCACGCTATGGAACTTTGATCATGTGACCATGGGCATGGGGTAATGGTCATGTGAAAAACAGTCATGTTACTTTTTTCGGTACCGTTGTAACTTCAAATGGTTGCTGAGCAAATGGTTCTCAATTGAGGAGTACCTATTGCCAGGTTTCCAAAAAATGCCCTAATTGATTCATGAGTCCCAAGCCAAATTTCAAAAGAAAACTAGTCATTTACTAGGAGCACCATTTGAGCAAGACCTTATTGCAGTCAGATCGGAGCTTCATTTGAATTATAGCTGAACTTTAGCCCTGTTCCTTTCTTCCCCTCAGTCTGTGTCATAAATCACATTCCCCAATGAGGTGCACCCCTCTCAAACCTACAGTAATCTGAGATCTGACTCTAGCCGAAAGTATGTGTGGAATGCGCTCCCCCCCATTTCCTCACCATGGCAACTTTAGGAGTTGACCCCTATATCTATAACTGTGCAGATAATTGTTTAGTCTGGCAAGATTCTGTCATAGGTGAACAGTAAAGAAAATTACTCCATGTGTCACTCTTGGTTCTTGGGGTCGGACAGTCACCACTGTTATTCAACAAGATAGATATTTAGCCCAATTCCTGCCCAAATCTGACATTCCCCTTTTCTCCTGTATTTTGTATTTTGAAATGAGGATTTTGCTGAACCACTGCCTCTATATCCAATTCATGTAAATCTAATTGATTCATATAACAGAATAGACTGCATGTGCACTAATTTGTACAGTCCGAATCATCAATTTCTTAGCTCATTTTTTGCAAAGTTGGTATTGCAAAGTCTACATCAACTGCTTTCTTGGGTTACAAAAACTGAATCTAATTTGGGCATACCTCTCCATGTTCTTCTACTGTACATTTATATTCATCTCTACAGATGGGTTATTGGGAGAAGGTACCTAATATACTGACAGAGTTGGAAGGGACCTTGAAGATCTTCTAGTCCAACCCCCTGTTCGAAGAGGAGACCCGATACCATTCCAGGCAAATGGCTGTCCATCTCTTCTTCAAAACCTCCAGTGATGGAACTCCAATAACGTCTGAAGGCACTGGTTGATTGTGCTCACTGTCAGGAAATTTCTCCTTAGTTCTGGGGTTGCTTCTTTCCTTTAATATTTTCCATCCATTGTTTCTTGTCTTAGGAAAATAGTACTGCTCGGGAAAATAGTTTAACCTCGTCTTCTTTGTGGCAGCCCCTCAAATACTGGAACACTGCTGTCATGTCACCCCATGTCCTTTTTTTCACTAGACTAGACATACCCAATTCCTGCAACTATTTGTTTTAGCCTCCAATCCCTTAATTCTTTTTGTTGTTCTTTTCTGCACTTTTTTCGGAATCTCTCCATCTTTTTTATAATATGTTGACCAAAACTACAGTATTCCAAGTCTGGTCTTCCTAAGGCTTTATAAATCAGTACTAATACTTCACATGATGCTGATTCTATCCCTCTGTTAATGCAACCTAAGATTGTGTTGGCATTTTTGGCAGCTGCCATATACTGCTGGTTCATATTTGATTGTCCACTCGGACTACAAGATCCCTCTCACAGTTACTGTTATTGAGCCAGGTTCCACAAATTCTATACCTTGTGTATTTGGTTTTTCTTGCCTAAATGTAAAATCTTACTTTTCTCACCTTTGAATTGCATTTTGCTGGATAGGGTTCAGATTACCCAGATCACTGCTTTTATTGCTTTTACAGATAACAGATTAAGAGAGTTGGAAGGGACCTTGTAGGTTATCTAGCCCAACCCCATGGTGAAGCAGGAAACCCTACACCATTTCTGACAGATGGCAGTCCAGTCTCTTCTTGAAAGCCTCCAGTGATGAAGTTCCCACAATTTCTGAAGGAAAATTCTGTTCCATTGGTTGATTGTTCTCACTGTCAGAAAATTCCTGTTCATTTCTAGGTTGAATCTCTCCTTGATCAGTTTCCATCCATTATTCCTTGTCTGGCCTTCAGGTGCCTTAGAAAATAGCTTGACCCCCTCCTCTCTGATATTGGAAGACTGCTATCATGTCTCCCCTGGTCCTTCTCTTCACTAGACTAGTCATATTGAGTCCTTGCAACCGTTCATCGTACGTTTTAGCCTCCAGTCCCCTAATCATCTTGGTTGCTCTCTGCTTTCTACTAATAATCTTCATTTCCACCCTTAATTTTTATTTTTGTAACACTATCACTGGTTCTTAGTTTCTTACAAGGAGAAGAACTCACAACTGGAGTGCTAACCTACGTAGCTTCCGTGTAAAGCTCAAGACCCACTTTTTTCAATTATCTGGCCTGGCTCAACCGTAGTTTATCCTATTCCTCCTGACAGTCCTTTTTAAATTGTATTATTACTATGGGGTATTTTTAATGGCTAATTTTTTATTATTATTAATGTGATGTATATTTAATTATTACCTCCTCCGTGTATGTATATGTATGTATATGTGTGTATCTGTATGTTTATATGTATGTATGTATGTTTTTATTGTACGCCGCCCCGAGTCCCTTGCGGAGAGGGAGCGGCTAACAAATTAAATTATTATTATTATTATTATTAGCTGCGTAGTAGCTTTTCTCTATCAAAAATAATTAAATGGGTTTCTTTTTTGGGGGGTGGGCATGAGCTCTTTGGATTAGGGAAAAATCTACTTGACACTGTTTAAACACTATTTACTGCATGCCTGACTAAGAGTCCTATGATTTCCTTATGCTTAATGAGGAAAAAAAATGTGCTGATATATTGCAAATCTAATTAAATTATGAACTAAAAAGGTACACTTGTGTTTTGCATTGGTATCACACAAGGTTAGGTCTTGTAAATTAGATGAAAACTCCATTAATAATCAAGCAAAATACGGTCATCTGTATTATACTTTGCGTTCCTTTCATTCCTATTATCATAATTTTACACTTCTGGTGCTTCACAATTGAGCAATGATTACTTTGCTAAACACTTAACATGAGTTTTGATAAAAACAGCCCCCTGAGGAATGGAAAGGGGGAGGGGAAGTCATTTCTATTCAGCAAAGGGGGGGGAGAATATTTTTTTCACATTAGGCTGCGTAAGGTATTATGAACTCAATTATCACTGTATGAAGGCAAGTATAATAAAGTAACAACAATTAAACAGGAGCCAAATTAAAGAGGCGCGATTGATAAAAATGCCTTTCTATAAGAAACATGAGCACTTCTAAACTGCTAAGAAGAAGAAGAAACCAGAGGGAGAATAACATTACAGAATCTCTTCACAAATAAGAGATTTAATTCTTCTTATCTTGTGCAAATACTAACCCTCAGGAGGTATTAATGTGATAAACTAAAGGCCTAGATTTGGAGTGATCAGACTGGCCTATTTCAAACCCTTGTCAGTTTTAGGTAAAGGTTCCCCTCACACATATGCACTAGTTGTTCCCGACTCTAGGGGGTGGTGCTCATCTCCGTTTCTAAGCTGAAGAGCCAGCGCTGTCCGAAGACATCTCCATGGTCATGTGGTCGGCATGACTAAATGCCGAAGGTGCATGGAATGCCGTTACCTTCCCACCAAAGGTGGTTTCTATTTTTTACTTGCATTTTTACGTCCTTTCGAACTGCTAGGTTGACAGAAGCTGGGACAAGTAATGGGAGCTCACTCCGGTATGCGGCACTAGGGATTCGAACCACTGAACTGCCGACTTTTCAAATGGACAAGCTCAGCATCTTAGCCACTGAGCCACTGCGTCCCTTAAGCCACCGCATCAGTTTTACAGACTTCCATATTATAAATCCTGCTCAGTTTCTGCACAAATATGATTTTATTTCTCCCCCCAAAATCTGCGTTTTTAAACATATGCTCCTATTTTCTCTCCTAACTTTACATTTATGTGTTGACTCTGTGCTCAAATGTACACGCCCGTTTCCCTTTTATGTGGTTATTTTTGTGTTTTGCCCATCTACATTTGCAGCAAAGAATGTGCATTCTAATGCATCCATTGTTTATTATTGTTTTTTATACCCTCGATCTAATCTGCTCATTACAAAATTCTATGGAGAAATTAATCCCCTAAGTGTAAACAAAATTAGTCTGCTTTCAAATAATGAACAAATAAATACCATGAATACAAGCTATCGGGCACTAAATTCTGGAAACCGCTTGTATGGGCAATTTGGAGCAAGTACGTTTTTACAATTTCAGCACAATTCTGTTCAATTCAGCATTGATTCCGTCCCCATCGACAGGTGACACTCATGAAGTCTGACATTAATTAATGAAATAATCACAATAGCAGCAATCTAGGACTGCATCACAATTTGTTGTATATGTGTGTCATGTTTCAGTGTCTGCATTAGCAAAGTAGCAAAAAACTGATAAAATAAGAGGCAAAAGTAAAAGTTTCCCTTGTCCAGTTATGTCCAACACCAGGGGGAAATACTCATCTTCATTTCTTAGACCAGTGGTTCTCAACCTTCCCAATGCCACGACCCTTTAATACAGTTCCTCATGTTGTGGTGACCCCCAACCATAAAATTGGTGTCTCGGTTCCTAAGACCATCAAAAATATGTGTTTTCCAATGGTCTTAGGCGACCCCTGTGAAAGGATTGTTTGACCCCCCAAAGGGGTCCCAACCCACAGGTTGAGAACCACTGTCTTAGACAAAGGAAGAAGACACTTCCATGGTCATGTGGCCAGCATAATTATACACCAAAGTGCGCAGAATGTGTTACCTTCCCACTGAAGTGGTGCCTATTTATCTACCTTCATTTCCATGCTTTCTAAGTGGTAGGTGGTCAGGAGCTGGGACAATTGCAATAGACAGCTTTACTGGAAACAGTTTATAATCCTGTTACAATATTTTTAATATTATTAAACAATAACATGTACTTATCTCAGGTTCTTGGAAAGGACTCAACTTAACTGGGTATGTTTAGCTTAAGAGAAAGAAGACTAGGGGAGACATGATAGCATTGTTCCAATATCTCAGGGGTTGCCACAAAGAAGAGGGAGTCAAACTATTCTCCAAAGCACCTGAGGGTAGAACAAGAAGCAATGGGTGGAAACTAATCAAGGAGAGAAGCAACTTAGAACTGAGGAGAAATTTCCTGACAGTTAGAACAATTAATCAGTGGAACAGCTTGCCTCCAGAAGTTGTGAATGCCCCAACACTGGAAGTCTTTAAGAAGATGTTGGATAGCCATTTGTCTGAAACGGTATAGGGTTTCCTGCCTAGGCAGGGGGTTGGACTAGAAGACCTCCAAGGTCCCTTCCCACTCTACTATTGTATTGTATTGTATTGTATTGTATGTGTCCTCCTTCAGCTTCTTGGATGAGAAACGAAATGTTCTTCAAGTCAAAAGCACTTCATGATTGGTTGGAAAAGAGGTACAAATAGAAACAGAAAGGAACAAAGTGTAAAATAAATAACAGACAACACATTATTAAATTAGGAGGGGGAATAGGAAAGTATTAAAATGCAAGTATACAAGTTAAAAAATGATTCAAGTGGAATTATTATTATTAGAAATAAAATGTAACAGAAAATTATTTCTATGAAAATGTAAAGTTGGATTGTTGAAATGCCACCCCGAGAACCCATCAGAGAAAGTAAATAAGCAAGGGCAACAACAGAAAGGAGGAAAGATGAGGAGGGAAAGGAAGAAAGGGTAACGCAGAGGAAGTAAGGGAGGGGAATTAAAAGTAGGAGAGAGGGTAAGAAGGAAGAGATGAAGGAAGAGTGGGGAAAGAGGGGGGAAGAAAAAAGGAGGAAGGAGAGGAGGAAAGAAGAAGGCAGAGAAGGGAGGTTGAGAAGAACCTTGACGCAATCATGATCTGGATGACCGAGAATCTCCATAGACATTTAGACTCAATGGATCAATAAAAATTCCAAATCCCATCTAAACATCTGGCTGATTGTGCAATCAACCATAATAACACAATTGCCCTTCTTATTCTTCTTTGGTTGTGCTTTTGAGCTGCCCTTATGGTTACACATTGGGGGAAGCTAAAACTGGAGTTACTACCTTCTGATACTGATTGTCTGGTCTGGAAGCCATCTTTTTCATTGGATCTTCAGGTGTGCCACATTTCCTACTGCGGGAAAGTGGGAGGGGGGATTGTATGGGAGATATATAGTCATAATAACATTCCTTTCTCAGAGAGTCAAGGACACCTTGCCCTGCACTTGGAGTGGCGTGACTGGGAGGCATTTCCAGTTGGGAACGGAGATTTGATTGGGACATGCGATGGACATGTGGGTGCTGGGCAGGGACTTGAACTTTCCTTTGAGTAGAAAAACCCACTCAGATTCAGGTTTTCCCAGATGTGCCAATATGACATCTCTAATAAAATGGATCTTTAAGGAAACTCAAAACTCGGAGTCTTCTTTAGTTAGGGGTATTACTTGGAACAATGACACTGATTTTTCCATTCCTTATAGCCTCTCTAGCTGCTCATACTTCCCAATCTGGAAAACACCTATTGAAATTTAAAGGGAAGTGAAGGACACAAGGCTGCAGCGGAAAGACCGAGAATCAAATCCTTGGGCACATTTGTACACAGGCCTGTGCCATTGTACCACTAAATAAGGGCAAGAACATCAAATGCTACTCCTGAGAATTGTGCCTTCAAAGTCTTTTATCCCATAAAAGAAAAACCTAAAACAAATCCATTGAATTGAGTAAGAGAGAATGCAAAAGAGATTTTTCTGCGCTCCATTTTGCCGTACTGAGTTTTTCTTCTCCCTCCTTATGCCTTGGTTCTAACCTGATTTTATAACCAAGCCTAAGGGAGGGAAAAAATCCATTTCCAGTCATTTGAGAGCCCGGCGAAGTGAGCTTAGAATCCTAAATCGCATTATAATGTGGGGATTTTCTCTCCTTCTGCATGTGTTTCAAATGCCTTCTAATCTGACTTTGGGAAAAAAAAGACCTTTGGCTTGTTCCCCAGACATTCCCACTTCCTATTCAAAGATGCAAATGCTTTCCTAAAGAAGAGGAGGAGGAGGAGGAGGAGGAGGAGGAGAACGAGACCAGAGTGTCGGACAAATTAAACATTCCGCTCTCTACTTGTTCCGATAGTTGTGTACTTGCAAAAGGTTTTCCAAGCATCTCCATGATCGCATCACAAGAAATGTACCTGGAGAAATGTCTTGACTGACCCGTTCAATCTATATGCAGATGAGGGTTGAACTGGCTGATCATTTGGAACCAGTTGGATGAGCCCAGAGCTTCACTGTCCAGGCTCATAATTGTCTGTAAATAGTGTATATTCACTGCCACTTGCAGATCAAGCCTAAGAAGCTAGCCAATTAAAAAGAAGTAATAAAATAGACAATAAGAGTATTCAACAAAGGATTTTGTCCCTTCTTTTTTAACTACTAAAAAGGGTTCTTCCCATCTTTTCCTCCTGTTAGCAAAACTTGACCAAAACACAATATATTATTTTGGAATAGATAATTGGGGAACATCTTTGCAGCAGAGTAGTGTAGTGTAGTGTAGTGTAGTGTAGTGTAGTGTAGAGTAGAGAATGGAATGGAATGGAATGGAATGGAATGGAATGGAATGGAATAGAATAGAATAGAATAGAATAGAATAGAATAGAATAGAATAGAATAGAATAGAATAGAATAGAATAGAATAGAATAGGAGTAACAAAGTTGGAAGGGACATTGGAAGTCTTCTAGTCCAACCCCCTGCTTAGGCAGGAAACCCTGTACCACTTCAGACAAATGGTTATCCAGTCTCTTCTTTAAAACTTCCAGTGTTGGATCATTCACAACTTCTGGAAGAAAGTTATTTCACTGATTAATTGTTCTCACTGTCAGGAAATTTCTCCTTAATTCAAGGTCGCTTCTCTCCTTGATTAGTTTCCATCCATTGCTTCTTGTGCTGCCCTCAGGTGCTTTGGAGAATAGCTTGATTCCTCCCTCTCTGTGTCAGCCTCTGAGATATTGGAACACTGCTATCCTGTCTCCCCTAGTCCTTCCTTTCATTAAACTAGACATACCCAGTTCCTGCAAATGTTCTTCATATGTTTTAGATCTCCTAGTGTGATATTTCTCTCCTTTGGGTCTCCTATGATACAATCCTTGAGACTACAGTCTACCATTTTGGCATGATGATAGACCTGGATCCTCTTCAGTTCTTGACTGATTACTTCCCAAATGGTTTCATTGTCAGACCCTGAAAAGCCTTCCCAAATTAGCAGTAACTGGAAGAACTTCAAGAACATTTCAAAGCCTACAATTCTACAATCTGAAGATATCCAGCTGGGAGGGGGGAAAAGACCATTCCATAAACAGATATGGCTTATTTTAGAAATCTAGAGACCATATTATGTACCTCTCTCTCTTTATCATTGGTGGGCAAGCAGGGATGACTGAAATCACTGTAGAAATGGGGATAAAATATTCAGCACATCCAAGGAAGATGACAGCCGTTGCATTCTTATGTTTCGTGAAGATTTCAGGACTTATTTCATTCTTAGAAAGGAAAATGTGTCCTTCCTTAATTCACTATGGTGATACATTTTGGGGCAGCAATACAGGGGACTCCAGAGGTGGGACTCAGACGTATATGTGGCATATGGGGGTTGCCTTATTATCGTACAACACAGAGATTAAAATGAATTCCCATAAGGAAACTTGCTCAGAGATAATTGTGTGTTTTCATTGCCAGCAGGACAGCAATGCTTTTTTGCCTAGACAAAAAAAAAAATCTTGATGGGGATTCTTGGGTGATGCTTATATTTCATTTCTAAAATGTATGAGATGATCAAGGTCTGGGTTTTTTTTGGAGGGGGGTAATTGTTTGTTTATTTGTTTGTTTGTTTCAATGTAGAGAAAAGTAAAATCTTACTCTTAGTTAAGAAAAACCAAAAGTACACATATAAGCTAGGTGAAACTAGGCTTAACCTGTCAGAAATGGTATTGGGTCTCCTGCTTCAGTGGGGGGTGGACTAGATGACTTACAAGGTCCCTTCCAACTCTGTTAATCTTTATCCGTAAACCAGGTTTAATAACAGCAACTGTGAGAGGGATCTTGGAGTTCTAGTAGACAACCAATTAAATATGAGCCAGCAGTGTGCAGCGGTAGCCAAAAAAGCTAATGCAATTCTAAGTTGCATTAACAGAGGGATACAATCAAGGTCAAGTGAGGTACTAATAGCACTATATAAAGCCATAGTAAGACCACACCTGCAGTACTGCATCCAGTTTTGGTCACCACACTATAAAAAAGATGTTGAGACTCTGGAAAGAGTGCAGAGAAGAGCAACCAGGATGATGAGGGGACTGGAGGCCAAAACATAACAATGGATGGTTGCAGGAACTGGACATGGTTGTCTAGGTAAGAGAAGGACCAGGGGAGACAGGATAGCAGTCTTCCAATATTTGAGGGGCTGCCACAGAGAGGAGGAGTTCAAGCTATTTTCCAAAGCACCTGAAGGCTCCTACCACTGGTCCCATCACTCCTTCATGATGAGGACAGTTTGCGATAGTGGTGAAGTTAGGAATGAGGAGAGTTCATGTGAGGAGCTGCTATCAGGAAGATCTTCCTTACTCCACCTGAGCTTCCTGTTCATCTGGTGTACATGGAATTTTGGAAACACCAGACTGGATGGCAACATGGCTGAAGGGAAATTGAATTTAGGCCGTTATGAGAAGCAATTAATATTCTCCCGTTGTTTCTTGTAAATGGCATTCCCTCATCACCAACGGGAGAGCAGGAAGTCTGGATGTCTTCTCACTGCTGAGTTGCTTAAATGCTACACCATTTTGGATGCTAACCATTGTTTTTCCACTTATCCACAACAGCCCAAAACTACAGCCTAAGCAACCAGTTTTGTGTCCTAGAGAATGCCTCTTGGGTTCTTTTTCAAATTCTAAATTCAGGGGAGAACACTGAGGACACAGGCCATTTCTTTCTGTTTTCACTTCGGAGACTCCCAGGCTGATGGGTTTTTCCCCTTTCCTTTTCTTCTTTTTAAGCAAAAGCCATCCTGGTTAATGAGCCAAGAGATCAAAGAAACACATGGTAAGTTATGCACACGGGTGGCATTTTTTTAAAAAAGTAGCGCTTCAGCAGGTGACAATAGCTGGCTGACCTTCTCTACGCTGGGAGGTTAAACAGAGATGGATTTTGACATAAATGGAGAGTGGTGCGGTGGCCTAGGGTGGAGCTCTTGCCTCACAATCAGGAGGCTGTGGGTTCGATCCTAGGTAGAGGCAGATATTTCTCTCTCTGGGCACAATGAGAATTTATCTGCTGAACAAAACCCCACACTGGCAACAGGAAGGGCATCTGGCCATTCAAACACTCTTCTAGCTCTATTCAGTTGCCCAGACTCCACCCCGCAAGGGATTATGGGGTCACTAAAACATGATCTTCACATAAATGGAGGACGCTATGAGATCCGACAAATGGAGGCTAGCTGGGAAGTAAAATAATAAAAAAATTAATAGAAATTAATAAAAATTAATAATAGTAAAACCAGTACAGGTAGTCCTAGACTTACAAAGTTTGTTTAGTGACCATTCAAAGGTACAATGGCACTGAAAAAAGTGACTTATGACCATTTTTCAGAGTTACAACCTTTGCAGCATCCCCGTGGTGACATGACCAAAATTCGGATGCTTGGCAGCTGGTTCATAGTTATGACCGTTGCTGCATCCCAGGATCAGGTGATCCCCTTTTGTGACCTTTTGACAAGCAAAGTCCTTTGGGGAAGCCAGATTCACTTAACAACGGGGCTACTAACTTATCACCTTCGGTGATTCCCTTAATGACTGTGACAAGAAAGATTGTAAAATGGTCTTAACAAATGAAATGTTGGGCTCATTTATGGTCATTAAGTCAAATGTACCTGGAGACGGCAGAATTCAAGAGAAAGAGTGAAGAAAATCACAAAATCCAAAATAGAAAGAGAACGACTGTGGCAAAAGGAAGCAAAGGTAGTACCAATAGTCATAGGCCCCTTGGGTGCAATCCCAAAACAACTGGGGCACCACTTGAACACCGTTGGCATTGACAAATTCACCATCGGTCAATTGCAAAAGGCAGCTTTACTTGGAACACCTTACAATCTGCCACAATCCTTTTAACACCATCAAACAGCCGCATCTGCCTATTCCAGATTCTTAGGAAGGACTCAATGGATGGAGAAAAAACCCAAATCCAGTTGAAACGTCTGACTGACGGTGCGATCAACCGTAATAATGAGAAAAATATGTAAAACACCAAGAAACATTAAAATTCAGCAACAGGGAGAGACCTAGAGCAGCAAAGGGAAGGACGTAGAGCAGAGAAGCATGCCTTAAAAATTGGGCCAGATTCTGCAAATCCCAGAAGACTTGGGCAAGTCCCAGCTCCACCTTCATAAATCACTGTAAATTCTCCGTTTCATTCAACGGAAGCCAGTCTCTTTCTTCATAAGCGACATTTGCAACCTTGGTGGTTTAATATCTTTTATTTTTGCCATAAATAGAATAGAATAGAGTAGAGTGGAGTGGAGTGGAGTGGAGTGGAGTGGAGTGGAGTGGAATGGATTAGAATAGAATAGAATAGAATAGAATAGAATAGAATAGAATTTTTTATTGGCCAAGTGTGATTGGACACCCAAGGAATTTGTCTTTGGTGCAGATGCTCTCAGTGTACATAAAAAGACAAGATACATTCATCAAGAATCATAAGGTACAGCACTTAATGATAGTCATAGGGGGTTGATAGGAACAATGAAAAGACTAATAGTAATAGTAATGAGTAATGCAGCCTTAGTGAATAGTTTGACAGTGTTGAGGGAATTGTTTGTTTAGCAGAGTGATGGTGTTTGGGAAAAAACTGTTCTTGTGTCTAGTTGTCTTGGTGGGCAATGCTCTATAGTGTCATTTTGAGGATAGGAGTTGAAACAATTTATGTCCAGGATGTGAGGGATCTGTAAATATTTTCACGGCCCTCTTTTTTGACTTGTGTAGTATACAGGTCCTCAATGGAAGGCAGGTTGGTAGCAATTGTTTTTTCTACTAATTATCCTCTGAAGTCTGTGTCTGTCTTATTGGGTTGCAGAGCCAAACCAGACAGTTATGGAGGTTCAGATAACAGACTCAATGATTTCCCTATAGAGCTGAATCAGCAGCTCCTTGGACAGTTTGAGCTTGCTGAGTTGGCGCAGAAATAACATTCTTCCTTGTGCTTTTTTGATGACGTTGTTGATGTTAGGTGTTCATTTTAGGTCTTGGGATATGATAGAACCTAGAAACTTGAAGGTCTCTACTTTTGATACTGTGTTGGCAAGTATTGTAAGAAGTGGTAGTATAGGAAGGTTTCTCCCACAGGTGGGTACCAACAGTCACTACAATAAAAATTATTCTGCCCATGCACAGAAGGAAAAAACAAGATGGCAGCGTTCAGGGGCGTGGCAGGCCTGGGTCACTGCTGGTTCCAGAGACCCAGGCCACCAAACCACTAGTGGTTTGGTCAAATCGGTCCAAACCAGTAGGAACCCACCACTGGTTTCTCCTAAAGTCTACCACCATTTCTACAGTCTTGAGTGTGTTTAGTTCCAGATTGTTCCGGCACCACAAAGCTAGTTGATCAACCTCCCGTCTGCATGCGGAGTCCTTCGGGAGAGGGTGTGGCTAAGAAATAAATATTTATTTATTTATTTATTTATCGTTGTCTCGAATGAGACCAAGCACTGTTGTATCATCTGCAAACTTCAGTAGTTTAACAGGTGGATCGTTTGAGCTGCAGTCATTGGTATATAGAGAGAAGAGAAGTAGAGAGAGAGAGTACACAGCCCTAGGGCAAATAAAGTTTGTGCAAGGCAGGAGTGGGGAGGGGTAGAATCGAGACCGGTCCCTTCACGTATTTATCGGTAGCTCTCAAAATTAAGTTTAAATTAACTAGACGGAACAAGAGTCTTTGTTTAAAATGTCAGCAAGTCAGTGGGGTGGGGGGGCTTCTTTGCTAAGAGTCAGAGTCGCTTGGAGAATGTAGAAGTTGTGGGAGAATGTGAAAAGCACTAGGGGGGGGAATCTAGTAATGAGGAAAACTCAGCGCCTGCAAAGTACGATGTATTGGGCAGAAGTAATTCAAGCAAACCTATCAATGGCTGGTGTTTCCCCATTAAACAGAGGGTCAGGGAAAGAAAAGCACGGCTTACTTTTCCTCAGCTTCGACCTGCAAATCACACCTCATCCTCATCCTCAGCGCTTATAAACAAACCTTTATCCCAGACAGCTCCCTGGCTGAATGAAGATTCGGTATTCAACAGTATATTACTTCTGTCAAGGCCGATCGGCTGTTTGCGCAGATAATAACAACGTCTGATGGCAACCACAACAGCTAGTCTAAATTAACTTAACTGTGTGAAATAATGCCTCCTCTATCAGATTAGCTCTCCGGATGACTTTATCCTTAAATTAAAGCTTGCCAGGGCGTAATAGTAAATCATTTAAATAGCGGCCGGGGCTTTTTTTTTTTTCTTCAGGTAATGTCTCCATATATTACTGTAATTTCAATTCGCCAAGGCAGGCAGATGGCTTTCATCTCCAGCTCCTGGTCTCCAAAGCTTTCCTTTCTCCTGGGCCGCCATTTTGTAATTACGGAACAAGTGCACCGCCTGCCGTGGCTGGATTTCCCAGGATGCCCCGGAAGCCAAAGCAATGTATTTTAAAATTATTGTTCTTGTGTGGCCCTCATCACATCACGTAAATCTTTTATGCTAACACTGTCAGGGGTTTAAAAGCCACCACTGTAAGGTGCTCCAACAAAGAACGCGCCAGCAATCCATCAAGGTGAGGTGGCGGAGGACCAAAGAGATTCAGGTGGAGGATGGCGAGACGGATGCCTTAAAGTCACAGGGCTCTCTCCTAGCTTCCATGCCACAATTCAATCTCAAAAGGAAAAGATATGAGGCACCCTTGGGCGCATCCACGTCCTATTGTTGTTGAAACCAGGGCTTGATACATTCTAAAACATGACACACACCCCTTCAAACATACTTAGCAATAGCACTTAGTCTTATATACCGCTTCACAGTGCTTTACAGCCCACTCTAAGCAGTTTACAGAGTCAGCCTCTTGTCCCCAACAATATGGGTCCTCATTTTACCAACCTCAGAAGGATGGAAGACTGAGTCACCCTTGAGCCTGGTGGGATTTGAACTGCTGAACTGCAGCTAGCAGTCATATATATATGTTGTATTTGTGCTGATAAATAAATAAAGGGAGCACAAATACAACACAAATATAAAAAGGCAACATTAAAAATAAAAAAATGGTTTTCTGCCTGGATAGTCCTCTATAATGAGCCGAAGGACAGAAAGGGGGAGTAGTGAGCTCCCTCCCATATTTGGGCATACCAGGGGTTGTAACACAAATCTTTTCTTTTGGATCTTTGGCCTGCTACACTTTCTATTATTCTGCTATTTATTTTCTATTGTGGGAAAATGGGAGGGGGGATTGTATGGAGTTAGAGGATATGTAGCCATAACAAAATTCTTTCTAGGAAGCCAAGGTCATCCTTTGTCTCTGGAATGCTGCACCCAATCGGAATGGGATGGGTGGACCTGCCAGCATGGCAGTGAGAGATTGGACTATGTGATGGACTTGTGGGTGTGGGGGGAGGGGGGGCAAGATCTTGAACTTTCAACTGGGTGGGGAAAACCGGGAAGCTTTCAGATTCAGGTTTTCCCAGATGTGCCAACACAGCTCTCTTAATAAATTTGAAACTTTGAGCAATACTTTGCCTTGCACTCTGATTTAATTTTGGATGCTATTTGGAATGCTGATGATATACGTTTATCTGCTTTCTAAAACAGACCACGGGATTCACAATAGGTTGGATAATAACACATTTTATGTAAAGCCAGAGCTCCTTCTTGGGTGGTGGGGAAAACCTGTTTTGTTGTGCTTCCTGCTTGCATCCATCTCTCTCCCACACAACATCTGCCACCGGCATCTACAATTCTTGTTAGTTTTGCACCGTTTTTTCCCCTTATTCAGCTTCTCAGTCACCCATCCTTGGTGCCTCTCCAGCTAATCCTTAAGGGCCTGTTTCTTTCTCTCTTTCTCTCTCCCCCCCCCCTCTCAGAAAGGCCCAAATGCAGTAAACTACTGATTCAGGGGAACTTCCGTCCCTCTAGTTCAACCTTCAAATGGCAGCTGACTCGGCCGAAAGCAGATGGTGAGAAGGGGGGAAAAGAAAAATCCAGCACTTTCGGAACAGAAGTGCCGAGATTGGCAACTTGCGTGGAACAAGATGAAAAGCCAGGACAACGGATGGACTTTCCACACCATTAGAAGGGGGGGATGGAAAGAAAATGACAATGGCTTGTAGAAACGTCTCTTCCTGCATCAGAGTGTTTAAATTTCTAAATTTGATGAGAGGAGGAGCTTCCGGCGATGGCGGTCGCCTCCTGAGCTCCGGAAAACGCCATGGAGCTCCCGACGGGATAAGGGACTGCCGCCGGGCCTCATGTCATTGGAGGCCCGAGAGTTTGATAGCTCGTCCACTCTGACTTGTTTTGAGCCCGTTTCGGGCCGCCAGGGTGGTCGGGGGAGTTGGGAGTTCGGAGGGACAAGAGGAAAGGAAGGAAGGCTGTAAGTGAGGAGAAGGCTGGGCAGCAATGGCGGCAATAGCAGCAATAGCGGCGCGTAGCGGCGCGTAGCGGTGCGCAGCGCGTCGTGGTGCGAGGATTGCGCTGGCGCTAGCGCTGGTGATGAAAAGACACTGGCAAGAAGAACAAGGCACCGGGGAGGAGAACAGTAGAACAGGACTGATGGGTGTGAGGTGTGAGGATTGCGTTGATGCTGGCAGCGAAAAGACTCCGGTAAGAAGAACAAGGTACCGGGGAGGAGAACAAGATAAGGCTAAGAGGCTGGGAGTCAGCCGGGAGAGGCTAATGGAGATGGTTATAGCGGCGTGCGAAGGGAAAGAAAGGTCGCCACTGCCAGGGACTCCTGTCGTTTTCCCATCGTATCCTGGCTGTTCCCATGCCCTTATGCCCCCCGAGCCCTGTCGACGCCAGCAGGGGGGCGCCAAATGCCTATTACGAGTCTTTGTGAACCTTTGTGAAGTTTGGTGAATTTTGGAGAACTCTACCCCAAACTTTACCCTGAACCTTGGAGAACCTTGGAGAATCTTAGAGCGCCGGGTGGGAGCCTCTGGAACCATCTTGAATAGTCTCCCACCTTCTGGTCATCTTTGCCATTTTACACAACTAAGGGATATTCGATCATTCCCCTCCCCCCCCTTTTTTTTTCTCATCCAAGTACATTAACATCTCCTTCCTCCTACTAAGACCCCAACCCATCGTCTATCAACTTTTTTTTCATCAGCACCCTGATCCCACTGGGCTTTTAATTATCTATTCGAGGTTAGAGCTGCTCCGCCTGCGGGAGGCCCCTCTCTCGCAGGTATGGCCCTTGGCTCTCTCAAGGGCCTGCCTTGATAACGGGTTTGTGAACCCCGAGAGGTGGAAGAAACGGAGGCTGAGGGGCTTTTTATCTAAATGTTTTTTATTGTTATTAAGGGGTTCCAGGGAGGGGGGGTGGGTTAACCAGGCCGGGAGAGGAGCCAGTGCCAGACGAACAGGTGAGTCCAGGAGGGAAGTGAGCGGGGTGGGGGGGGAGAAGGAACAAGTTATTCCAACAGAGGGTTGTTTGATTACAACGGTCGCGGGGAGGGGGGGATGCGAGGACAAGAGAAAATCACAAGGTCGGTTGGGAGACCGTGGCTGCTGGCTACGCCCGGTCGTTTGTACCAACCCCCGCAACCTAGGTGGCCAGGAACTACAGAGCCGGGCCTGCGGCTGATGCTTTGCAATGCAAGGTCCGTGACCAACAAGGCCCCCCTCATCAATGAGTTGATCTCTGAGGGGGAGCTGGACCTTGCAGCGATAACGGAGACCTGGTTGGGCCACGAGGGTGGTTTACCCCTCGTGGAAATGTGCCCACTGGGTTTCCGTGCATTCCATCAGCCTCGGGCCCTGGGTAAGGGTGGTGGGGTGGCGGTAGTTATAAGGGAAGGTCTAGAGCCGAGGGAGTTCACTGTTCCTCAGATACCCGGGTGTGAGTCCCTTGGTGTGAAATGGGGCCCAGGGAGGCAGTGGGGTTTGCTGATTGTATACTTGGCTCCTCGCTATACATCAGCGGCCCTGCCCGAGCTCCTCGAGCTGATCTCGGAGACGGCGGTTGAGATCCCCAAGCTTTTGGTTATGGGGAATTTCAACCTGCCGTCAACGGGAGCAGCATCTGAGGTGGCTCGGGAGTTCATGGCTTCCATGACAGCCATGGACCTGACCCAATTAATTCAGGGCCCCACACACGAAGGTGGCCACACACTGGACCTTGTTTTTGTATCTGAGCAGTGGACGAGTGATCTGGGAATAGGGGATTTAGTTGTTACTCCCCTGTCATGGTCAGATCACTCATGTCTCCGGCTGGACTTCCCTGGCGCTACCCCCCACCGCGAGGAGGCAGGACCAGACTGTCCAAGCTGGTACCGCCCCAAGCACCTGATAGAGCCGGATAGGTTCCAGACGGAGCTTGGGCCATTACCTGTAGCCCTGACCCGCGCTCGGTCGGAGGACCTAACGGCCGCCTGGAATAGGGCGGCGGCTGGGGCCTTAGACTGGGTTGCGCCTTTGCGACCTCTCCTGCGGCAGTGACCCACCCGAGCTCCTTGGTATACCGAGGAGTTGAGGGTGATGAAGCGCCATAGGAGACGTCTAGAGAGCAGGTGGAGGTCCTCACGCTCCGAATCTGATCGAACACAGGTAAGAGCCTATTTACGGACCTACCTTGTGGCATTGAGAGCGGCCAAACGTAGATATTGTGCCGCTCTTATTGCGTCCGCTGATAACCGCCCTGCCGCCCTGTTTAGGGTGACCCGCTCCCTCTTATCGCAGAGGACGCGGGGGGCGCCCTTGCAGGGCAGAGCAGAGGAGTTTGGGGAATATCTGCAGGACAAAGTCGCTCAGATCCGGAGCGGATGGGCCCCCTTCAGTGGACCGGACGGGCCGTCAACAGTGAGTCTTGTGAGACCATTCTGGGAGGAGTTTGATTCTGTTGCCCCCGAGGATTTGGACAGGTTGCATGGACGGCTGCGACCCACCACATGTTTAATGGACCCGTGTCCCTCCTGGTTGGTACTGGCATCTTGGGAGGTGACTCGAGGCTGGCTTCTGGGCCTGGTGAATGCCTCATTGGGTGAGGGATCCTTACCAACCGCCTTGAAGGAGGCGGTGGTGAGGCCCTTACTTAAGAGGCCTTCACTCGACCCAACGGAGCTAGCTAATTATCGTCCAGTCTCCAACCTTCCCTTTTTAGCGAAGGTTGTCGAGAATGTGGTGGCGCAGCAGTTTCCACGACACCTTGACGAATCCGATTATCTAGACTCATGCCAGTCCGGCTTCCGACCCGGGCACAGCACGGAGACAGCCTTGGTCGCGTTGGTCGATGATCTCTGGAGGGCCAGAGATAGAGGTTGTTCCTCTATCCTGGTCCTATTAGACCTCTCGGCGGCTTTTGATACCATCGACCATGGTATCCTATTGCGCCGGTTGGAGGGGATAGGAGTCGGAGGTACCGTTTTGCGGTGGTTCGGCTCCTACCTCTCCAACCGGAAGCAATGTGTGTTGACAGGGGGGCAGAGGTCGACCCTGAGGCCACTCACTTGTGGGGTGCCACAGGGGTCGGTCCTCTCGCCTCTCCTGTTCAACACATATATGAAGCCGCTGGGTGAGCTCATCCGTGGTTTTGGGGTTGAGTACCACCTGTACGCTGATGATACTCAGCTGTACATTTCAACCCCAAACCACCCCAACGAGGCTGTCGAAGTGATGTCCCGGTGTTTGGAAGCCGTCGGGGTCTGGATGGGGGACAACAGACTCAAACTCAACCCCTCCAAGACTGAGTGGCTGTGGCTACCGGCACCTCGGTTCAGCCAGCTAATTCCATCGCTGGCCATAGGGGGTGAACAATTGCCCCCTGTGGAACGGGCGCGCAATTTGGGCGTCCTCCTTGATGCCCGGCTGTCAATGGATGACCATGTGGCAGCCGTGGCAAGGGGGGCGTTCCACCAGGTTCGCCTGGTGCGCCAATTGCGCCCCCTACTGGACCGGGATGCCCTGCGCACGGTCACTCATGCGCTGGTGACGTCCCGCCTGGACTACTGCAACGTTCTCTACATGGGGCTGCCCTTGGGACGCGCCCGGAGACTGCAGTTAGTTCAGAACGCAGCCGCGCGGGCTGTGATGGGGAGTACTAGGTACTCCCACGTAACACCTCTCCTGCGCGAGCTGCACTGGCTACCTGTGGTTTTTCGGGTGCGTTTCAAGGTCCTGATTACCATCTTTAAAGCGCTCCATGGCACAGGACCTAGCTACCTGCGGGATCGCATCCTCCCACACACATCCCTGCGGCCAATTCGCTCACACAGGGAGGGGCTCCTCCTGGTGCCGTCCACTAGGCAATGCCAGCGGGCGACACCAAGGAGTAGGGCCTTCTCTGTGATGGGCCCAACCCTCTGGAATGACCTCCCCCCCGACATCAGAACCACCACTGACCTACGCTCCTTCCGGCAAAAATTGAAGACTCACCTGTTCCGATTAGCAGGCCTGGCATAATTACAACTGTTACCTCCTGCTAGACGTATTATTAACTGGTTATTTTAGGGGTATTGTTTTTAATTTAATTTGTGTGTTTCTCAGGGGTTTTAAAATTATATTTATATATACTGGCTAACTGTACAGTTCTTTTTAACTCTATTTTAACCTCCTCCATATTTAACTGTACATATTTAACTTTTCTATTTAGTGTATTTTGATGTATTCTTTGCATGGACTGTACACCGCCCCGAGTCCCTTTTGGGAGAGGGGGCGGTCTAGAAGCACAGTAAAATAAATAAATAAATAATAAATAAAGGTAAAGGTTCCCCTTGCATGGTTACTTACAGCGGCCAGAGGGGAATGATATCTACAACCTGCAAAATTGCCCTGTTGATGAATGTGATTGATGACACACCCTGGGGGGGGAAGGGGAAACAGGGTCATGATTGGAGCCGTAAATTACGTGGGGTCAGAGCTGGCTTCACTTGGGAACATGCCGACATGAAGTTCCTAATAAATGACTGGATTTCTCTTGAAGCTTGGCTTGAGGCTCATGATTTAATTAGAGCATCCCTCGGAACCCTGACAGCACCTATGTAGGAAAAAAGAAACTTTCCTAGTAAAAACCTTTTTTAAAGAACAATAGTCCTTGATTTACCAACACAATTCAAACCCAAACTTCCATTTCTAAGGAGTTGTTAAGCAAGCTGCATCCCATTTAATGGCCTTTTGTGCCAAAGTTGTTAAGCAATCACTGCAGTTGTTAAGTGAATAATGTTGTTAAGAGAAATCTGGCTTCCTCCCATTGACTGTACACCGCCCTGAGTCCCTTTCGGGAGAGGGGGCGGTCTATAAGCGCTAATAAATTGACTTTGCTTCTGGGGAATCAGCTGGGAAGGTTACAAATGCTGGCCGCAGTGCAACAGTCATAAGTACATGCCAGTTGCCAAGCACCCAAATTTTGATCACGTGACTATGGGGATGCTACAACGGTTGTCATTGTGAAAAACAGTCAAAGGTCACTTTTTTCCCCACTGCCGTTGCAACTTAAAATGGTCACTAAATGAATGGCTATAAATCAAGGACTACCTATAATCAAAACCAGTCCAAAAAGGAACAAAAAGGCTCCAGCACCTCTCCACCAGTAATCAGCATAGATTAACTCCAAAGTTAACTCCAGACCAACAATCAAGTAAGGAATACACAAATCAAGAAATTGTCAAAGAGCCACCAGTAAGCAATTCAACCAAAGGATCCCTAAGACTCCCCTCTTTCCCCCGCCCACACAGACAGGCAAGACTCCAGAAGATAAACGGACAGCAAACTGCACTCCTTACTAGCACTGATGATGTTACCTAGTTGGGTAAGGAAATGTCTGCAAGAAAACAAGGAAGCTCAGTGTACCCCAAGGACCCCACAGTCCTCTTCTTCCTCTTCCTCCTTCTCCTCCTCCTCTTCCTTCTCCCCTTCCTCCTCCTCCTCCTCCTCTCTGTAAACTTCCCTCCCTTCTAGCACTGATGAGGTTACCTAGTTGGGTAATGAAATGTTTGCAAGAAAGCAAGCAAGCTCAGAGAACACCAAGGACTCCACAGTTGTCCTTCCCCCTCCCTCCTCTCTGTAACCCCCTCTTCTAGCACTGATGAGGTTACCTAGTTGGGTAATGAAATGTTTGCAAGAAAGCACGCAAGTTCAGAGAGCACCAAGGACTCCTCATGTCAAGCCTGAGCAACAAATGTTCTCCTTTACTGGCATCTATAATCCCTCCACATGCATGTGTGTCCAAAATGCACCCATTTGCCTGAATAGGACCAAGAGAATTGCCCCCACCACCACCACCCTCGTAAGAAAGCAGAGCAGAGAATCCAAATAAGGGCGTTGGTATTTTCAGAGTGAAACGTGGAAGAATAAAGAGACTGCGTTGAAAGCAGAACATCAAACTTCACCAGTGTGCTAGAGATTACAATACACGTCCATATTCCTCCACCACCCCCACTCATCCCACCTCCCTCGCCCCACGGCCGCTTTTCTTCCTGGCAGGATAAAAGTTCTCTCACCCAACGCGGCGTGTCCTCTACATATTGAGAAACCCCTGTGAGTAGGGGAAATAGATCGAAATCAACTGTGCAAATAAATAGGGCGCCTCAAGATCGCTGACTGGTGAACACGTGAAAACACACACACACACACACACACACACAATGTCTCTTGCCAGCTATTTGACAAAGTGCTGGATGAGAAACCCCACAGCAGTTGGTGCCAAGGCAGATAATATCACGTGAGATTTGGCATTTATTAAATACGCTCTCTAAATATTAATAGGATGGGTTCTGTAATCTCCTTGCTCGGGATATAATTCATATGCTCGGAGTCATTGGTGAGCGAAAATAAATTTATTTGGCCTCTGACGCGCGTTTCCTGCCATGGGGGCTGGGGGGCTGGGAGATGGGGAGCCGTGGAGATGCCATTCCAAAAGGAATGCTTTCCATCATATCCAATTAAGAGGAAGACAACTTATAAAATTGCTTCTTTTCAACAGGAACACTCTCCCAGCAGGAAAGGCGTGAAAAGGTAAGGATTTTCCTGCTACAGAGTGTGTTTAAAGCTAAGCCGGGCACAAAATACCAAGGAGGAAAATCGCCATCCGGTTTGCAGGAAGAGAAACGGGGCAGGCAATATCTCTGGGTTTCTCCAGAGGTTGGAGAAATTTCTACAGCGTCTTCTTCAAGGACATTAGCGCCACGATGAGAAAGACTTCTTCTCCTTTTTTTTAAAAAAATGTCCTGCTTTGGAACATAATGGAAGGAAAGAAAGTTGGGGAGACTGCAGGACACAGATGATAGCGCAGAGCAAGACATTTACTTAGAGTCCGTCGTCATACGATGAACGGTTGCAGGAACTGGGCATGGCTAGTCCAGTGAAGAGAAGGACCAGGGGAGACAGGAGAGCCATCTTCCAATATTTGAGGGGCTGCCACAGAGAGGAGGGGGCATCAAGCTATCTTCCAAAGGCCAGAGAAGGAACAATGGATGGAAACTGATCAAGGAGAGATTCAACCTGGAAATAAGGAGAAATTTTCTGACAGTGAGAGCAATCAACCCATGAAACAGAAGTTGCCTTTGGAAGTTGTGGGAGCTTCATCACTGGAGGCTTTCAAGAAGAGACTGGACTGCCCTCTGTCAGAAATGGTGTAGGGTCTCCCGTTTGGGCATGGGGTTGGACTAGGTGACCTATAAGCTCCCTTCCAACTCTGTTCATCTGTTAATACCTTCAGCCCTAAATCTGGGCAAAAATGCCAAATATTCACCAAGAAAAATATCTCTGACATTCTCTGGACAGTCTGAGATGGGATAGGTTCTCCTGCTGGAGCAGCGGGCTGGACTAAAACACCTCCAAGGTCCCTTTCAGCTCTGTTCGGTTCTGTTCTGTTCTACTCTACTCTACTCTACTCTTCTTCTTTTATAGCAGTAGTTTTTCAACATGGACAACTTAAAGATGTGTAGACTTCAACTCCCAAAATTCCCCAGCCACTGTTTTAAAGAAATTGAATTCCCATTCACTAATTTAAGTGAATAGTGGCCATACCACCACAAGCACCATTTTGAATTCTTGCAATTATTGTTGTTTGCTGCATGGAGTCACACTTTTGTGAGTTGGGTGGCTATTTACATTCAGTAAATAAATGAATTAATTGCTCAGTCTTGATCCAAGGCAGTTAACAATGGGACTTATAGGCTTCCCCAGGCCACATCCTGTTGGACAAGATGAGGCATTGTCCATTATTTTGAAAATAAGGAGATTTCCCTCATGGAATGGCCACTGTCAACAATTTAATTCTTTTTCTCTGTTCCCCCAGAGAGCTTTGATTTTTGCTTCCCAAAACCAACATGTCTACAATCATTGCTTTCACACACATTCACACAAACTAGGAACCCTAAAGCAGTGGATAGATTTCCTTGCCAGTTCCTTTCAGCCATTTTCCTTCAGTTTGTGAGGAAAGAAAATTGAATTCAACCCCCGCCACCAGAGAAGGAAAGACTGATGATCTTCTTTTGGATAGAGAATGGAGTTTTTTATAATTGTCTTAGTTATGAGCTGATCCAGGAACTGTGCAAATCATCTTTTTTGGCAGCTTGCAACTTCTGCAGTTTCCCAAACTACAAACCAACACTTCTACAATTCCCCTGAGCTGTTTTATTTTGGGAAGTCAGAGTGGCCAGAAAAGGCTCTAAGATACTCAACCTTTCTCATCCTTAACAACTTTAAATAACAGATTAACAGAGTTGGAAGGGACCTTATAGGTCACGTAGGTCTCCCCTCCCCCGCTCAAGCAGGAGACCCTACACCATTTCTGACAAATGGCAGTCCAATCTCTTCTTGAAAGTCTCAAGTGATGAAGCCCTTCCAAAAGCAAGCTGTTCCCACAACTTCCGAAAGCAAGCTGTTCCATGAGTTCTCCCTGTCAGAAAGTTTCTTCTTATTTCTAGGTTGAATCTCTCCTTGGACAGTTTCCATCCATTATTCCTTGTCTGACCTTCAGGTGCTTTGGAAAATAGCTTGTCTCCCTCCTCTCTGTGGCAGCCCCTCAAATATTGGAAGAATGCTATCCTGTCTTCCCTGGTCCTTTTCTTCACTAGACTAGCCATGCCCAGTTCCTGCAACCGTCCATCGTATGTTTTATCCTCCAGTCCCCTAATCCTCCTGGTTACTCTTCTCTGCACTTTCTCTAGAGTCTCAACATATTTTATAGTATGGTGACCAAAACTGGATGCAGTATTCTAGATGTGGTTTTACTAAGACTTTATAGGGGTTTTTTAATACCTCACTTGATCAGTTTCCATCCATTATACCTTGTCTTGCCTTCAGGTGACTTGGCAAATAGCTTGACCCCCTCCTCCTCTCTGTGGCAACCTCTCAAATATTGGAAGACTGCTCTCCTGTCTTCTTCTCTTCACTAGACTCGCCATGCCCAGTTCCTGCAACCATTCTCCATATGTTTTAGCCTTCAGTCCCCTAATTATCCTGCTTGCTCTTCTCTGCACATTTTTCTAGAGTCTCAACATTTTTTTTATAGTGTGATTACCAAAACTGGGTGCAGTAGTCTAAGTGTGGTGTAACTAAGGCTTTATAGAGTGGTGTTAGTACCTCACTTGATCTTGATTGCATCCCTCTGCTAATGCAGTTTAGGATTGCATGTGTGGGCTTCAACTCCCAAAATTCCACAGAAGTAGCAAATCCACACATCTTGAAAATGTTGAAAAGCCCTGGAAGAAATGGAAAGACGTGTCACTGAAACCAAATCTGCCACCATGGCCATTAAAAAACAACCCCACCACCACCTCATGTTTTTTTTAAAGGTTCAAGTCCCTAAAATAAAAGCTAACCAAATGTCTTCCTTGGGTGCAGAAGACAAAAACGTCATTGGGGCTTGCAAAGAGGTGCCTTGATTCTAGTGCCCTCATTAAAGCAGAAAATTTAAAAGCTCGCCCCCAAAGAAATTCAAAGGAACCCAAATTTAAAAGAGAAAGCACTTGAAAACCATGCCATCTTCAACGTTTGGAGCAATCTAGAGATGTGTCTACAGAGTAGTGGCTATCCCAAAGCTTGTTCGGCCTCAGCCTCCATAGTTAAGAGGCCTAACAATTTGATAAAGTTGGGGGGGGGGAAACAGTGCTCTGAAGCACCAGTGCGCCAAACAGCCAGCTTCTCCCCCTGCCAGCTCACAATTTCCTACGTTGATTGGAGATTTTTATAACTAAACAGTTGATTGGCTTCAAGAAGGGGAGTTTAGAATAATCTCACTGATCAAGAATTAAAAGCAAATTGTCTCGGAGGGAAAACAGTTTTCTTGTTTGCCACTCGGCTGATTAGGAACTGGGCTGAAGATAATTGAGATGGCATGAAAACACCTAGCCACTTGCGCTTCCAATCTTTTCCCATTCCCCTCCCACTTCTTAATCCATTAATTCCTACTGAGTTTTACATCTGCGTTTAGATGGCTGCTGGAGCGACTTAATTCATTACCAGCAAATTCTGCCCCATTTATTTTGGCATGGGACTTGATAAATGGAAGGAGTGCAGGTTTGAAAAGCAGCGCTGACCTTCTAATTCCTTGGGTGTTTGGCTCCTGCTGTTGGCATTATTTCGCTTCCCACGGAAGCAGTTTCATCCCCCCTCCCCCAGTGTTTGTTATCATAACTTATTGGGGGGCAAGTTTGTTTTCCTTTCTGTGACGAGGGAGGACCAGTTCTGAAGCTACTATATCAGAGCCCCCCTTTTATTTCTGAGGGGTCCTTGGTGCTCTCTGAGCTTGCAGACATTTCGTTACCAAACTGGGTAACATCATCAGTGCTCATCAGCACTGATAATGTTAGCTAGTTTAGGTAATAAAACGTCTGCAAGAAAAAAAGGAAGCTCAGAGAGCACCAAGGACCTCTCAATTCAGCCTTGAGCTACAAACATTCTCCTTTATTGGTACCTTTTATTTCTGATCCCAGGGTGACATTTTCAAACTTTACAAAAATCTTCCCAACTATAGGTGGTGTTAAATATTTCATTGCATGTTACAAGGAGAGCCAAAGTTAAATCTTAGAAGTGGTGTGGCTACAACTGGAAGCAATCTGGACTTGGATTACCTCTCTAGGAAGCCTTTGGATAACGGTGTGGATATTCAAACTGATTTTAAGGGATTAAAGGTGGTGGTTCTGAACATTTGCAAGCATCTATCTTCTGCTTTCATGCATAATATTAAAGTGTAGATGATGATCAGATTAACAGTGAAAGAAGGGTCAAGCATACCATCAGCCTCGAGGCCTTTTGCACCAAGAGATCTAAGTCCATCCCACCTTGAATTCTGTTGATTCTTATTGATCACCAATTTGCTTCAGCCATTAATAGGTCAGATTCTTGTAGAGAGCTTAAGCTTGCAACAAACCTATCAGCAGTCTGATTAGCAAGAAAAGTGGACACTCTGAGGAACTTTGAAACTCCAAGAGCAAAACTTTATTGGAGACACCATTTCGGTACTGAAGAATCAAAACCAACTCTGTTTTTTTTTTTCCTTTCTGTCAGACACATATGTCAGTAGCCTTGGTAGGATCTTGGCTCTCACAGTCGGTTGGTCTCTGAAGTGCCTGCATTCTTTCTCCCCTTCCCTCCCCCCCCTCTAGTTCTTTGGCAAGTTGAAGAAACATTTCAAAAGCGGTTCAGTCAGTGGTGGGTTGCAGGTGGTACGCCCCGGTACAGGCGTACCGGAGGCTGCCCAGAGCACCAGATACTATTACGGTACAATGCTCCCGAGGGCCCGCCCATCTACCTGAGCTCCTTACCGTGTTTTAAAGCTTTTGGTGCTTCCGCGCATGTGCATGGCGTGTACAGTGCCTGTGCAATGCTCCACCGAGCATCTGGAGCATCGTGGAGCCTTGCGGAAGCATCATTTGCAGTTACAATGCATGCGGGCGCTGTGCGCTTCCATATGGGCGACAACCATACCGCTTGGAACGGGATCCGGAACCCACTCCTGGGTTCAATCTTGGCAAAACCTTTGTGTTCATTTGAACTGCCTGGATTTCCCAACTTCTTGTACCTGACAAAAAGCTTCCTATAGAAAACGAGGGAGAAATGTATCTCGCAAAGCGATTCATAACCGCATGCTGCTAACAAAGCACCAAAGCCCTCCATGCGCTGGTCTTACTTTTAAAGTGCAGCTTTCTCAACAGAACGTCTTTAGGTAGAAGAGACCTTGGACCTCAGATGTCTTAAGGAATCACCTCTGATTGTATCGCAACACCTACATCCAGTCCGAGGGGGATAAAACTCAATCCGTTTTCTGTATGAATAAATCTTGCAATCCATCACCAAGAAGTGTTTGGTGTATTTTTCACCTTACCATATCAAGGAGGGCTGATAAACCGTTTTCTTAAGCAGACCTGTTGGGTGATCATTAGATAGCTTGCAGGAATAAATTATCAGTGGTGGTTCTCTGGAGTTAAATACTCCAACGATGTTTGCTGTCAGTTTCATTTATACCCTTAATTTATTTAAGTGAGCTTTCTAAGTTATTGGAGTGAGTTAGAAGTAAGAGAGAGAAAAAAGGAAGATGCCCATTTCTTGAGAAATTCTACTATCCCTGTTCATATTTTGATGTTCATGATAAGATAACCAACTTGGAAATAAGCGAAGACCATGCTGGCAGAGGTTTTTTTTTTAAATAGTAAGTCATTTTCTTGCCATTTTTTCCCAACACTTCTCATTAAATTTGATTAATGTCTTCCAGAAACTAATTTCAAAGGAAAAGTGAATTTTGGAGAGCACTTCTAGCTGGAATATGAAGCTAAGTGATCTCTCTTATGTTTCTTTCATTACCCAATCTTCTCTGCAGTCATCCGCAGCCCCTGGTTTTCTACAGTTGCATAAAAACCCAAGGGAAGACCTCAGGAGAAACTTCCCCCAGGAGTGTTCTTCCTTCAGGGGTACTCTTGTTATCCTTGATAGATGATGGGAGAAATTCAAAGAATTCAAGCACTCAATTTCAGTTGAATTCAAATCATACCCAGTCCTATCTAGCAGAGCATATTGCTTACAATGGATTGATCCATTTTCCTCCTCCTCCTCCTTGTCTCTCTTCTCCTCCTTCTTTTCCTTCTTGCCTTCCTCCTCCTCCTCTTTCTTCTTTTTCTTCTCCTCCTCCTCTTTTCTGCTTCTCATCCTCCTCTTCCTTTCTCCTCCTTCTCCTTCTTGCCTTCCTATTCCTGCTCTTGCTCCTCCTCCTCCCCTCTTCTTCTTCTTCTTCTTCTTCTTCTTCTTCTTCTTCTTCTTCTTCTTCTTCTTCTTCTTCTTCTTCTTCTTTTTCTCTCCCTTCCTCCCTCCCCCCCCACTTTGTCTTCTCTCATTCCCAGTTGGATCTTTCGTCCAGAATCAGCAATCTTCTGGGATAGTAAAGGCCACCATATGTTCCCCTTATGCTTTATCTCACTCTTGTGCTTTCCCTGCAAACATTTCATCCTTAGCTTTCCTTATCAAAATTACAAACCAAAAGTCCTCTCAGAGTGCAACCCCTTTGAATGAAAAAAGCTATCTGGCAGTTGGAGAACTAAGTGTCAGTTTTCTTCTCCTCTTAAAAAAACTAACAACCTTGATAAACAGGAGCTCAGATTTAGCATTAGGCTTTGATCCATTTTTTTTAACATTACATGGAAAAAGGGGGCCAGTAAGACAGGTATCTATTAGCAGCAGTTTAGACATAATTAATGGAACATCTGTCTACTCATTTGATGTTTCTGCTGATGACAGTTTGGTTATTAAGCTTATTTAAGCTTCGGACCATTAATTCTAGGGGACTTTTCAGGAAAGGAGGGAGAAATGCATCTTAGCAGTGTGATCTAGCTCATCTCATCCATGAGAATTTGCAATTGCATTTTTAGAGAGTAAAATTTATAATTATTCATCTGAAAGAAAGTTCAAAACACATTTAAAGGTGCCTGCTCATAAGGAAATGCCTACGTGAAGACAAAGAAAGGTACCTCAGCTCCAAAATTTCAGCATGTTTCACCAAACAAAATATGATTTCCCTAAATTGGTATTTTATTTTTAAAAAAACCAAGGTTAAGGTGCTATACATATAATATACAATATTATACAAATGTCTTTTTTAATCTTAACTAGCTGATAACCCGGCTGTCAGGCCTGCAGCCATCTTTTCTGTTGGATCTTTGACCTGCCACACTTTCTATTATTCTACTATGCATTTTCTATTGTGGGAAAATAGGAGGGGGGATTGTATGGAGTTAGATGATATGTAGCCATAACACACTCAATCCAGATTGCCAAACATTTAACAATGCTATGAGTGGGATAGGATATAAACTTATAATAGACCATAGAAAAGTGGTCATAGATCTGCATAATAATAATAATAATAATAATAATTTTATTTGATTAGCCGCAACCCTCTCCCGAAGGACTCGGGGCGGCGTACAATCAAACAGATAAAAAATACACATAAGACAAACATATATACATGATATATATGCATGACTGCTTCTCACCTTGATTAGTTCCTATCCATTGTTCCTTGTCCTGCCCTCTGATGCTTTGGAAAATAAATTGACCCCCCTCCTCTTTGCAGCAGCCTGTCAAATACTGGAATACTACGTGTGTGTGTGTATGTGTGTGTGTGTGTGTGTGTGTGTGTCCCAGTCCTTCTTTTCTCTAGAATAGCCAAACCCAAATCCTGCAAACTGTTCTTCACATGTTTTAGTCTCCAGGCCTTTAATTGTTTTAGTTGATCTTCTCTGAACTTTTTTCAGAGTCTCAACATCTTTCTTTGTAATGTGATGACCTGTGATATCTGTAAATGTCACTGTATAATGTGAATTTGAAAATGAACACTACCCTAAAATGTAGGTACGTCTGTACTCCAACAATCACATGTAAATAGAGCCCATTTTTTCAATGACGAAAACTACCAATGCTGAGGAAGAGGATTATCATGTTCCATTGATTGCTGAAGATACCTCAAGGGACCATAAACTCACCCAACCCCCAAGACCTGAAATGCAACTCCAATATGTCCACCTGGTAAAAATGCACAGAGGCAGGATTACTTCAGCATCCCTTAGAGATAAATCCTTGAGACCTTTGGCACCTATGGGGGGAGAAATATAATTGTCTTCCTAATTAAAATTGATTTTTTTTTCCTGGTGACTGAGCCCTTCTGTACTTTTTCTTAGACTGAAAGTTTGGTTCCGTATAGTAGAAGATATTTATGGTTTTTCATTGACAGTATATTCAGAAGAGATTCTGGGTCTGAACTGCAATCGTGGAGCCAAAGGAACTGGTGGAAAAGTAAATCTTTCAAAGTATTCGTACCCTGATACTTGTGAACGTGAGGATTTGGCTGGAAGAAAAGGGAAAAGAGGTTGAGCTGATAGTGTCAGATCTGGAAGCCATCTTTTGCACTGGGCCTTCAAGCCTGCCACATTTTCTACTGTGGGAAAATGGGAGGGGGTGATTATACAGTATGGAGTATGAGAGATATATAGTCAAAATAACACTCCTTTCTCAGAGAGTCAAGGACATATTGCCCTGCACTTACAGTGGTGTGGCTGGGAGGGACCTCCAGTGTTGGATGGTGCCTGATTGGACCATGTGATGGACATGTGGGTGCTGGTTAAGGACTTGGACTGGAAACTTTCAGATTCGGGTTTTTCCAGATGTGCCAATATGACATCTCTAATAAAATGGAACTTTGAGAAACCTCAAGCCTCAGAGTCTTCTTTCGTTGGGGCAGGGGTGGGTTTCAATTTTTTTTTACTACCAGTTCAGTGGGCGTGGCTAGATGGGGGCATGTGACTGAATGGGTGTGGCCAACTTGATGTCACTCACACACACTCAGTCACATGACTCTCTCACCAAGCCATGCCTCACCAGAGCTAAAATATAATAATAATAATAATATATTTATTTCTTAGCCGCACCCTCTCCCGAAGGACTCGGGGCGGCGTACAACGAAACATTCGAAATAAATATGTAAACAAAACAAACATATAACAAAGGTACACTAAAACATACATACATACATAAGGAGGAGATCGATTGATAAAAACAATTAAAATACTGTATTTAAAACCCCTAGAAATTAAATGTAATTAAAATACCCAGTTAAAAACCCGTCAGGAGCGATATGGTTAAATCAAAGTTGAGCCAGGCCAGCTGCTTGGAATAGGTGGGTCTTAAGCTTAATACGGAAGGAGCGGAGGTCAGAGGTATTCCTAATATCCGGGGGGAGGTCATTCCACAGGGCTGGGCCCGCCACAGAGAAGGCTCTACTCCTAGGCGCCGCCCCTCGACACTGTCTGGTGGACGGCACCTGGAGGAGACCCTCTCTGTGCGAGCGGATTGGTCGCAGGGATGTATGGAGCAGAATACGATCCCGCAAGTAACTAGGTCCTAAGCCATGGAGCGCTTTAAAGATAGTTATCAAAACCTTGAAACGCACCCGATAGACCACAGGAAGCCAGTGCAGCTCGCGCAGGAGCGGTGTCACGTGGGAGTACCTAGTACTCCCCATAATTACCCGCGCGGCTGCGTTCTGGACCAACTGCAGCCTCCGGGTGCATTTCAAGGGAAGCCCCATGTAGAGAGCATTACAGTAGTCCAAGCGAGACGTCACCAGTGCATGAGTGACTGTGCGCAAGGCATCCAGGTCCAGTAGGGGGCGCAATTGGCGCACCAGGCGAACCTGGTGGAACGCCCCCCTTGCCACGGCTGTCACATGGTCATCCATGGACAGCCGGGCATCTAGGAGGACGCCCAAATTGCGCGCCCGCTCCACGGGGGCAAGATGGATGCCCCCAATGGCCAATGATGGAATTAATTGGCTGAACCGGGGGGCTGGTACCCACAGCCACTCCATCTTGGAAGGGTTGAGCTTGAGTCGGTTGTCATCCATCTAGATCCGTACGGCTTCCACACACCGGGACATCACTTCGATGGCCTCGTTGGGGTGGTTCGGGGTGGAAAAGTACAGCTGAGTATCATCAGCGTACAGATGGTATCCCACCCCGAAACCACGGATGATCTCACCCAGCGGCTTCATATATGTGTTGAACAGGAGTGGCGAGAGGACCGACCCCTGTGGCACCCCACAAGTAAGGGGGCGTAGGGTCGACCTCTCTTCTCCTGTCAACACACGCTGCGTCCGGTCAGAAAGGTAGGAGCCGAACCACCGCAAAACGGTGCCCCGGACCCCCAACCCCTCCAGCCGGCGCAGCAGGATACCATGGTCGATGGTATCAAAAGCCGCCGAGAGGTCTAATAGGACCAGGATAGAGGAACAACCTCTATCTCTGGCCCTCCAGAGATCATCCACCAACGCGACCAAGGCCGTCTCCGTGCTGTGACCGGGGCGGAAGCCGGACTGGCGCGGGTCTAGATAATCATTTTCCTCCAGATGTCGTGGGAACTGGTAGGCCACCACACTCTCTACAACCTTCGCCAAGAAGGGAAGGTTGGAGACAGGACGATAATTGGCCAGCTCCAAAGGGTCCAGGGAAGGCTTCTTGAGCAAGGGTCTCACCACCGCCTCTTTCAAGGCGGCCGGGAGAGACCCCTCTCCCAACGAAGCATTCACTAGGCCCAGGAGCCAGTCTCGTGTAACCTCCCAGGATGCCAGTACAAGCCAGGAGGGACACCGGTCCAATAAACATGTGGTGGGTCGCAGTCGTCCACGCAATCTGTCCAAATCCTCGATGGCAACCAAGTCAAACTCCTCCCAGATAGAAGCCTCAAGACTCGCCATGGGCGTCTCCACTGGATCACTGACAGGAACCCAGTCTCTCCGGATTTGAGCGATTTTATCCTGCAGATATTTACCAAATTCCTCTGCCCTGCCCTGTAGAGGGGCCTCCCGCGGCCTCTGAAACAAGAGGGAGCGGGACACCCGAAACAGGGCGGCAGGGCGGTTCTCCGCGGATGCAATGAGAGTGGCACAGTATTGACGTTTGGCCGCTCTCAATGCCACAAGGTACGTCCTTAAATGGGCTCGTACCTGTGTTCGATCAAATTCGGAGCGAGAGGATCTCCAACGACTCTCTAGACGTCTCTTGCGGCATTTCATCACCCTCAGCTCCTCGGTAAACCAAGGGGCCAGGGTGGATCGTTGCCGCCGGAGAGGCCGCAAAGGCGCCACCCGGTTCAAGGCCCCGGTAGTTGCATTATTCCACGCAACCACCAGGTCCCCTACCCGGGGGCGGGTCAAGGTTACAGGAGGTGGCCCAAGCTCCGTCTGGAACCTATCAGGTTCCATCAGGCGCCTGGGGCGGAACCATCTGGAACTTTCCGGTTCCGCCTCCCCGCGGCGGGAGGTAGCACCAGGGAAGTCAAGACGAAGGAGTGAGTGATCTGACCATGACAGGGGAGTGATGGTTAAGTCGCCTCCTCCCAGATCACTCAGCCACTGGCCAGAGACAAAAACAAGGTCCAGAGTGTGACCTCCCTCGTGTGTTGGGCCCTGAATCATTTGAGTCAGGTCCATGGCTGTCATGGAAGCCATGAACTCCCGAACCCCCTCTGATGCTTCTCCCACCGACAGCAGGTTAAAATCCCCCATCACTAAAAGTTTGGGGGTCTCAACCGCCACCGATGCGATCAGCTCAAGGAGTTCAGGCAGGGCCGCTGATGTATAGCGAGGAGCCAGGTATACTATCAGCAGGCCCAACTGTCTCCCAGGCCCCCATTTCACAACAAGGGCTTCACATCCGGACGTCTGTGGCACAGTAGACTCCCTCGGCTCTAGGTCCTCCCGAATAATTGCTGCCACCCCACCGCCCCTTCCCTGGGCCCGGGGCTGGTGAAATGCTCGGTATCCTGGTGGGCACATTTCCACGAGGGGACGACCTCCCTCGTGGCCCAACCAGGTCTCCGTTATTCCTGCGAGGTCCGGCTCCCCCTCTAAAATTAGATCGTGAATGAGGGGGGCCTTGTTAACAACGGACCTCGCATTGCATAACAACAGCCTTAGGCCCTGGGTCTGTGACTCTTGACCACCTAGAACGCGGGGGTTGGTACAAGCGACCGGGTGTAACCAGCAACCACGGTCTCCCAACCGACTGTAAGTTCTTAAATTGTCCTCGTATCTGCCCCTCCCTGCGACTGTTGGAATTAAAGAGCCCTGTATAGGAATGGTGTCCTCCCCCTCCTCCTCCCTTCCGCCCCTTCTGCTCGCGACCACACCTGGGGGCCCGGCTCTCACATCGCTCCTGATCTGACCCACCCGCCCCACAACCCCTGAAACCCCCCCCCTACAAATATTTAAAAAGCAACTAACTAAAAACCCCCTGAGTCTCCGCTTCCTGCAAAGGAGCGCCTGCAAACTACCCAGCAAGAAAAAAAAGTTTTTGTCCTCCCCGGCCCCCAGGAACACTCTGCAGGCTTCAGCACGGCTGAGGGAAGGCAAAAATGCCTCTGTTTTTGTGGAAAATGGCCTGTTTTTTGCCCATTTTTTGCAAAAACGGGGGCATTTTTCCCTTCCTTTAGCTCTACGGAAGCCTGCAGAGTGCTTCTGAAGGAAGACGAAAATGCTTCTGTTTTTGCAAGAAACAGCCATTCTCTGGGACCTCTCTGGGACTGGCATGTGCACACCATTTAAAATGGGGAAAAAACATTTTTTCAATGAAGATTGTTCTGCACATGTGCAGAACAGAAAATAAAGATGTTGGTGCCCAGGATAGAACCGGTACGGTCACGTGTCCGTACCGGTTCTTACTACCTATTCGGCCGAATTTCTACGAACTGGTAGAAAGCCACCTCTGCGTTGCTTGGAACCCTGACAGATAGAACTGTTAAAACATTCATCCATTGCTTGCATGGATTTTTCTCCTGTTTTGCCAGAGAAATCTCAAGGACTTAGCAACAGCTGTTCTACTCTCAAAATGTATTGAATATACACTTTCTGGAAATGGAATTCACGGCATTCACTTACACACATTCACCAGTCAATACTTTTCACATTGGTCAATATTTATTCTGAACAATTAATATTGCCTGGAAAGAGAAGGGTTTGTGCATGGCAGATCTACCCTTGACCCACTCTTTATTAATGTTTGTGTCAGGCCTGCAGCCATCTTTTCTGTTGGGTCATTGGCCTGCCACACTTTCTATTATTCTGCTATGCATTTTCTATGGTGGAAAAATGGGAGGAGGGATTGTACGGAGTTAGATGATATGTAGCCATAACATAATCCTAACCCTTAACCCTAGAAAGCCAAGGTCATGCTTTGTCTTTGCATCTCTGCCCCTCACCCGAACTGGATGAGTGGAACTGCCAGCACGGCAGTGGGAGATTGGACCATGTGATGGACTTGTGGGTGTGGGGGCAAGATCTTGAACTTTCAACTGGGTGGAGAAAACCAGGAAGCTTTCAGATTTGGGTTGTCCAAGATGTGCCAACATGGCTCTCTTAATAAATTGGAACTTTGAGGAATTCTTTGCCTTGGACTCTGATTTAATTTTGGATGCTATTTGGAACCTTGACAGTTTGTTTGTTTGTTGTTGTTGTTGTAATTGTAATTTTTGGGTTATGTTTCATCCCAGTGGAAGGGAATGATGAATTTGACTTTTTTTTATTTCAGTGACTAAGATGAATGCTCTCATCAACTGACGAGATGAAGTCCTCATTGGGGACTTTTGGGGATAATACTTTAATGTAAAAAAGAAGCTTTGAAAGATATTCTTAAAGGGAAACTAATCAAGGAATCAACCTAGAACAGTGGTGGGCAACCTTTTTTTTCAACTGAGCCAAATCTCGCCAAAACCACGATTGAAATTTACTTTGAGAGCCACATTTTTAAAACCGAAAATATATAGGATGGTACACTGTTTTTAATTTCAATAAACTCTGGCATTTGAAGCACGCAAGTCTTAAAGCTGTCAAGTTACAAGATCCTTGCATCCCTAACCCTTTAGGAAAAAAAACCCAAGGGGTCTTCAAACCTGACAGCTTTAAGACTTGTGGACTTCAACTCCCAGAATTCCTCCTCCAGTCATGTTGGCTCAGAAACTCTGGCATTGAAGCATGCAAGTCTTAAAGCTGTCAAGTTGCAAGACCCTTGCACCTTTAGAAAAAAGAAAAAAACCCAGGGTCTTCAAACCTGACAGCTTGAAGACTTGTGGACTTCAACTCCCAGAATTCCTCCTCCAGTCATGTTGCGGCGACATCATCTGCGTGGATCCATCTTCGGCTTTTTTCACAGGGGGCAGGGCTGCTGCTGAAGATGTCGACGAGCCCCTGCCGCCACCAGAACAACAGCTGCCTCCTCCTCCTCCTCCAACAGCACCACTACATTTGGAGTGAAGCTGCCAAAGCTCCCGCTGGCGCCCCCCTCCACTCAGAGCACCGCGTTACCCCTGCTGCCTTCTCCGCCGCCACCATGCTTTTGAGAAGCCATGAGGCCTTTTTTCCCTGCTCCTGCCCCCCCCCCGCCACCTTCCTACTGGCTCCCATGGCCTCATGGCTCCTCAAAAGCACAGCAGGTGCTCCGAATGGAGGGGGAGGCGCCGCTGCCATAGGCGGGGGCGCCCGCGGGAGCTTTGGCAGCTTCACCTCTGCCACAGTGTTGGGTGCTGTTAGAGGAGGAGGAGGCGGCAGCAGATATTCCGGTAGCGGCAGGGGCTTTACTTTAGCTGCAGCGCCGGGCGCAAGCAGCTAGGATTGGCCACCCACAAAGGACCTCCTCCCCGGGCTTGCTTTCCTGGCATCAGTCGCCCCGCGCTCACCAAAACAAGTCCGGGGAGGTCCTTTGCGGGCGGCCAGTTCTAGCCATCTGCAAAGGACCTCCCCAGCCTCCGGCGCCTGTGACAGCAGAAAGCACTGCGCGGCAGTTGGAAACTGCTGCGCGGTGTTTTCTTGCCACCTGCGCGGGCGCGCAGCCGCGCACCTTAGAGGGAACAGTGGGAGGGAGGGGAGCGGGCGCCCGGCACACAGAAGAGCCACATTAAAATGTGTAAAGAGCCACATGTGGCTCGCGAGCCACGGCTTGCCGACCACTGACCTAGAACTAATGAAAAATTTCCTAAATGTCCTAAGAGCCGAGGTGGCACAGTGGTTAGAGTGCAGTACTGCAGGCTACTTCAGCTGACTGCTAGCTGCATTTCAGCAGTTCAAATCCCACCAGGCTCGAGATTGACTCAGCCTTCCATCCTTCTGAGGTTGGTAAAATGAGGACCCAGATTGTTGGGGACAAGAGGCTGACTCTGTAAACTGCTTAGAGAGGGCTGTAAAAGCACTGTGAAGCGGTATATAAGTCTAAGTGGTATTGCTATGGCCCTTCCTTCCTTCCTTCCTTCCTTCCTTCCTTCCTTCCTTCCTTCCTTCCTTCCTTCCTTCCTTCCTGATAGAATGCAGTACTGCAGGCTCATTCTGCCAATTGCCAGCAATTCGATCCTGAGAGGCTCAAGGGCGACTCAGCCTTCCACCCTTCCTTCCTTCCCAGGCTACTTCAGCTGACTGCTAGCTGCAGTTCAGCAGTTCAAATCCCACCAGGCTCAAGACTGACTCAGCCTTCCATCCTTCTGAGGTTGGTAAAATGAGGACCCAGATTGTTGGGGGCAAGAGGCTGACTCTGTAAACTGCTTAGAATGGGCTGTAAATCATTGAAGTATAATGTCTAAGTGCTATTCCTTCCTTCCTTCCTTCCTTCCTTCCTTCCTTCCTTCCTTCCTTCCTTCCTTCCTTCCTTTGTTCCTTCCTTCCTTCCTTCCTTCCTTCCTTCCTTCCTTCCTTCCTTCCTTCCTTGCCAGTGGTTAGAATGCAGTATAGAAGGCTGACTCTGATCGGCTCAAGGGCGACTCAGCCTCCCATCCTTCCGTGGTGGGTAAAATGAGGATCCTGATTGTTGGAGGCAAGAGGCTGACTCTGTAAACTGCTTAGAGAGGGCTGTAAAAGCACTATGAAGTGATATATATATGTCTAAGTGCTATTTCTAATTGTGAGAGCAATCAACCAGTGGAATTGTCTCCAGAAATTGTGGTTGCACCATCACTGGAGGCTTTCCAGAAGAGACCAGACAGCTATTTGTCTGAAATGGTACAGGGCCTCCTGCTCGAGGGAGCAGGGGTTGGACTAGAAGACCTCCAAGGTGCCTTCCATTATTCTATGTTCATGTTAGGTTGAATTATGTTCCAAATATGTAGAATCTGATGGGGGTGGTAGGAACTTTTCTTAATTTTTCCATGAAGACTTGCTGAAAGAATTATTTTGAGAAATTGGAAAAGCAGCATTATTCTGAACCTTAAAAATAGGATGGAATACAGTACATGTGCAATTTACCCATTTTAGAAAAAGTCTTTTTCCCCCACTAATAAAAAATAATAATAATGCAATCTATTTCTCTTTGACACACATGTTATGATATTCTATAAGATTAGAGGTTTTTTTCCTACATTGAATTTTTCATATATTATTTAATATTTGATATGCAGCTGACATGTCTAGATGATTGATTTTTTTCCATTTTTATTTGTTGTTCATTATTAATTATGTTCTGTTGTGGGTTTTTTTTTTTTTTTTGCTCATGGCTTGTTGTTTCATTTTTTTCTCTCTCCTAGGATTAATGTTTTGGGGTGGGTATCACAATAAATTTTTAAAAACATTCTTAAAAGGGGTCCTCCTTCTCAAATATTAACTTAAATCAAATTCTTCATTTCAGCTGAATAATTCAAGGCAGCCTATCTTGATCTATTTGCCTCCAGAAGGGATTTCTTAAATCGTCATCACAACAAACAGTGGTTGGAGACACAATGCATCAGCAGTGACATTTCCATGAAATGAAGCATGTGAGGAAACATTTTCTAAATTAATCTGAGGCAATGAATGAATTTTATGAATCTCCAAAAATGCATACAGATCAGTGTTGAAATTCCATTTTTTACTACCAGTTCTGTGGGCTTGGTGGGTGTCACAGGGGAAGGATACTGCAACATTTCCATTCCCACCTCACTCCAGGGGAAGGAAACTGCAAAATCCTCATTCCCTTCCCACTCCAGGGGACAAATACTGCAAAATATCCATTCCCACCCTATTTCAGGGAAAGAATACTGCAAAATCCCCATTCCCTCCCCACTCCAGGGGAAGGATACTGCAAAATCTCCATTCCCACCCTACTCCAGGGGAAGGATACTGCAAAATCCCCATTCCCTCCTCACTCCAGGGGGAAGGAAACTGCAAAATCCTCATTCCCTCCCCACTCCAGGAGAAATATACTGCAAAATCTCAATTCCCTCCCCAACCCAGGGGAAGGATACTGCAAAATCCCCATTCCCTCCCCACTCCAGGGGAAGTATATTGCAAAATGTCAATTCCCTCCCCACTCCAAGGGAAGCATACTGTAAAATCCCCATTCCCTCCCCACTCCAGGGGAGGTATACTGCAAAATCTCAATTCCCTCCCCAATCCAGGGGAAGGATACTGTAAAAATCTCCATTCCCACCCCACTCCAGGGGAAGTATATTGCAAAATGTCAATTCCCTCCCCACTCCAGGGGAAGGATACTGCAAAATACCCATTCCCACCCTACTCCAGGGGGGAGGATACTGCAAAACCTCCATTCCCACCTCACTCCTGGGGCCAGAACCTGTCAGAACCTGCTGAATTTCACCCCTGATGCAGATAGTCCTTGAGTTACAACCACAATTGAGGCCAACATTTTTGTCGCGTTTCTTATGTGAGCTTTGCCCCCATTTTACGATCTTTCTTGCCACAGTTATTAAGTGAATCCCTGCCATTGTTAAGTTAGTAGCATGGCTGTTAAGTGAGCCTGGCCTTTCCCCATTGACTTTGCTTGTCGGAAGTTTGCAAAAAGGGGTCACGTGACCCCCGGCACTCTGCAACCGTCATAAATAGGAACCCGTTGCCAAGCATCCACATTTGTGATTATGTCACCATGGGGGAGGCTGCAACGGTCACAACTGTGGAAAACCGTCGTAGGTTATTTGCTTCTGTGCTACTGTAACTTTGAACGGTCATTACCTGAACTACTGTAAGTCAGGGACTACCGCCAGGCTTCTTTTGGTAGAAGTCGCAGACCCCTCTGAAATCTGAAGGATAGATTCAAGATCACACGGAGTGATAGCACCACTTTATACTGCATTGGTGAGACCTGTTGTGGCCCACCAGTGGCCACCGGAGCTGGCAGCAGAGTCGGACAGTGGGGAGGTTGGGGAGGAAGATGGGCCAGTCCTGGAGTCTGGGGAAGGCTCTGATGAGGGCTCTGCGTCAGAGGCAGAGAGGGAGCCAGGGCCATATGCCAGTTATCAGCTGCCTTCAGAGTCAGAGATCAGTGGGGCAGAAGAACAGCTGGGGCATGTTCCCAATGTGCGCATGCACAGAGCTGCCAGACGAAGGGAACAGCTAAAGAACAGGGGTCGACTTAGGAGTAAGGCCACAGGTGGATGGTGAATGTCCCCTCCCAGAAGAAATAAAAGAGGAGCGAAAGGGGAATGGAGTTTGCAGGAGACAATTAGTTCACTTAATCGATTCGTGACTCTCCGAGACGCCTTGCCAAGTTTTGCGGATATGGGCCTGGCAGCTCTCCAAGCCACATAAGGTCTGTGACTGTAAATCCTCCCTCAAAAGCTGGATGAGAATGAGCAGAATTCACAGTCAATTAATAAAATGGGTTTTTGTCGGGACCAGAAGTTTGCTTCATGCTCTCGGGAAGCCTCGGTCAGAACAAGACCTCACTTGGAGCCCTGAATCCAATTCTGGTCGTCATGATACAAAAAAGATGCTGAAGCCCTTGAAAGAGTGCAGAGAAGAACAACAAAGATGAGGAGGAGTCTGGGAGCTAAAACATACAATGAACTGTTGAGTAAATTAGGTAGCCCAAGTTCAACGAAGATAAGGATGCCCTATACTATTCCAGACAAATGGCTATCCAATCTCTTCTTCAAAATCTCCAGTGATGGAGCATCCACAACTTCTGAAGGCAAGCCATTCCACTAATTCATTAGTCTCACTGTCAATACATTTCTCCTTAGTTCTAGGATGGATCTCTTTTAGAGATAGAATAACAGAGTTGAAAGGGACCTTGGAGGTCTTCTAGTCCAACCCCCTGTTTAGGCAGGAAACCCTATATCATTTCAGACAAATGGTTATCCAACATCTTCTTAAAAACTTCCAGAGTTGGAGCACTCCATCTCCACAAGATGGAGATCTTCCATCTTGTCAATTCTTGTCCTGCCCTCAGGTGCTTTGGAGAATAGGTTGGCTTCCTCTTCTCTGTCACAGCCCTTCAAATATTGGGAGATCCCTATCATGTCAACCCTGGTCCTTTTTTTCATTAGGTTATTAGACAAATCTCATTCATTGTACGGTTTAGCCTCCAGTCCCTTAATCATCTTTGTTAGCACTGCACACCAAAACAACTAGACACAAGAACAGTTTTCCCCCGCATGCCATCACTCTGCTAAACAACTAATTCCCACACCACTGTCAAATTATTTACTAAGACTGTATTACTATTCTTTTTCTCATCCTTTCTATTACCTATCTCCTCCTGCTTATGACTATAACCTTGTTGCTTGAATCTTTATCATTTATATTGTTTTGTTTTGTTTCCTAGTATGATTTTGATTGCTTATTAGTAACCAATGACTATCACTAAGTGTTGTATCTTATGATTCGTGATGAATGTATTCTATTTTATTTTTCTTTATGTACACTGAGAGCATATTAATCAAAGACAAATTCTTTATGTGTCCAATCACATTTGGCCAATAAAGAATTCTACTCTACTCTACTCTACTCTACTCTACTCTACTCTACTCTACTCTACTCTACTCTACTCTACTCTACTCTAATTCCATTCCACTCCACTCCTTTCTATTCTGTTCTAATCTCTATTCCATTCCATTCCATTCTATTCTATTCTATTTGCATTCTTTCTAGATCTGAGCATCTTTTTCTCTATCATGGTGACCAGGACTGGATGTTGTATCCCAAGTGCGTTCCCATGTTCCTTTTCTGTTACATTCTTCTTCCTTCATTATTTCCTTACATTCAGTCTTCAAAACCCTCCTCTATCTCTGTATGCATATTGGCTTTCCTTGGGGACACATATCTCCCAGCCAGAAGCCAGCTGCGAATTTATGGGTCATTGTGATGCTACACAGCCAGGTGCATCACCTCTGCATGTATATATACTGAGTAATTAGACAGTTTCACAAACCATTAATTAAACTCCCCCTCCCATGCAATGAACAGAAGAGGCTCTGATCCAAATGTGTGGAAAATACTTTGCATCCTGAACTTAACACAGTTATCTTGAAGATATTGACTTAACGATCTTGCACGCTCAACCTTACAGCTTCTATATATGTCCCTTCTCACAGGGAGTCCTAAGGACCAGAAAAAGACTGACAGATGTTTAGGGTTTTAGGACAAAGTCACACTGCCAAGAACTGGACTAATGTGAACAAGCTGGCATTCATTCTTATGACAAAAGACAGTCAGGAATCCGGAGGCAGTTACAAAGCGTGGAATGTTACCAAGCTGTTGAAGCATGGAATCATTGGGCTGGAAGGGACCTTGGTAGTCTTCTTGTCCAATGCCCCACTCATGTTAGGAGATCTTATACCATCCAGGCGAAATGGCTGTCCAATTTTTTCTTGAAAACCTCTAGCGATAAAGAGAACTGAAGTTAGAACAATCAGAACTGAAGAAGCTTCTTGGATAAGAAGAGAAAAAGAAGACCAGGAAAGTCCAGTTGGGCGGGGGGGGGGCACCTTTGGGATAACTATGCGTCAGGCCTGAAGCCATCTTTTCTTTTGGATCTTTGGCCTGCCACACTTTCTATTATTCTACTATGCATTTTTCTATTGTGGGAAAGTGGGAGGGGGGATTGTACGGCGTTAGATGATATGTAGCCATAACAAAATTCTTTCTCGAAAGCCAAGGTCATCCTTTGCACTTGCACCTCTGCACCTGACCGGAACTGGATGGATGGAAGCTGCCAGCATGGCAGTGGATGATTGGACCATGTGATGGATTTGTGGCTATGGGAGCAAGATCCTGAACTTTCAACTGGGTGGGAAGCCTTCAGATTCGGGTTTTCCCAGATGTGCCAACATGGCTCTCTTAATAAATTGGAACTCTGGGGAATCCTTTGCCTTGGACTCTGATTTACTTTTGGATGCTATTTGGAGCCCCTGACACTATGACCTGAATGACTGAGAATCTCCATAGAGATACCTCCAATGATGAAGCACCCTCAACGTTGAGAGGCAAGCTTTCCCATTGGCTAATTGTTCTAATTATCAGGAAATTTCTTCTTGGTTCTAGGTTGGATCTCTCCTTGATCATTTTCCATCCATTGTTTCTTTTCCTGCCCTCAGGTGCTTTGGAGAATCGCTTGACCCTCTCTTCTCTTGTGACAGTCCTTTTCCGTTCTTACGTTGAATCATTACTTATTTCTTCAGATCACTTCAAGGACTTGCAGATTGCTTTTGGGAGATGAGTTTTGGCCTGCTTGTGCTACAGCAAATCAATTATGTGGTAATTTTCAGACTATGTTTAGGACTCTTTCGATGGGGAATATTCAAGCAATTTCTTTGGATTTGGATTAGAGAGCTGTAATGGGAACAGCTTTTAAGACCGAGGCAAAGAGGCACGTAATAATTCCCCAAAAAGGAATTTGAGAGTATTTTATGTCCTCTTGCAAACATATTCCTTGAGTTATAAAGGCAGTTCTTGGCTAAGTCTTCTTGGCTGAATAGGCATGTGTCTGTGTGACAAATAATAGAATAACAGATTTGGAAGGAACCTTGGAGGTCTTCTAGTCCAGCCCCCTGCTCAAGCAGGAGATCCTACACCATTCCAGACAATTGGATGTCCAGTCTCTTCTTGAAAACCTCCAAGTATGGAGCACCTGCAACTTCTGAAGACAAGTCATTCCACTGGTTAATTGTTCTCAATGTTAGGAAATGTCTTCTTAGTTCGAGACAGCTTCTCTCCTAGGTTAGTTTCCATGCATTGTTTCTTGTCTGGTCTTGTAGTGCTTTCGAGAAGAGCTTGGCTCCCTCTTCTTTGTGGCAGCCCCTGAGATGTTGGAAGACTGTTATCATGTCACCCCTAGTCCTTCTTTTCATTAAACTAGACATCCCCAATTTCAACATGGCTGTTGAGTGAATCGGGCTTCTTCGTTGACTTTGCTTGTCAGAAAGTCACAAAAGGGGATAATATGTCCTTGGGACACTGCATAGGGCAGCGATGGCGAACCTTTTTTGGCTCGCATGCCATAAGTGGTGGGAGCACAGGGGGGTAGTGTGCGGGTGTGCCACACCCATAATGCAATGCGCGACACACACACCCAGTGCGCATGCGCATACTACAGGCGTGACCCCCCCCCATTTTTGCATGCTTTTTTGCCCACACCAGGCTCCTGAGGCTTTATAGTAGCCTGGGGAGGGTGAAAACAGCCTTCCCCACCACCCCGCGCCCCCTGGAAGCCCTCCGGAGGCTTCAGGGACCTTCAGGAGGCTTCCCTGAAGCCTCCGGAGCAGTCAAAACGAACCTCCGAGCAAACCGGAAGTCCGTTCCCAAACTTCCGGTTTGCCCATAGGGCCGGTGTTTTGCGTTCCGGAGGCTTCAGGGAAGCTCATAAAGCCTCAGGAGGGTCCCGGGGGGGCACAAAAAAATGAGGCGTGCAGAGGGTTTGGGAGACCTGAAGAGTGCCAAAACTTTTTTTAAAAATTTACCTCTTCAAAATCTTGGTGCGCCTCATACTCTGAAAAATACGGTACTTGCTTCAGTGATGTGACTTTGAACAGTCACTAAATGAATGGGTTGTAAATCAAGGACTACCTATAGCCATCGATTCCCAATGATGATCATTTCCAGCCTGGTGCATTTATAGCAGTCAGACATCCGCTGCTCTTTTGCACCAGCACGTCGTTTACACCTAACACTCCCTGGGAATAGAATGGTGTTTTTGACAATCCCTCCATTTCTATTTGTTCCTTGGAGATGCATGTGCGTTCTTACGAAGTTGCATTTTTTGTGTTGTGCCCTGTCAGCCGCTGGTCCCTCCAGCAGCTGAATCGGATGAAAAGGAGGTTGTGGGAGTCAAGGTCAACATCAAGGCAACCCGAGAGCTCCCAAGGGGAAGAGGGAATGGAGCTGTCAGAGAGGTGGAGCCTGGGACATCCATCAGCCCTCAGATGGAGAGTCAACAGCCCCCAGGTCTGGAGGTGGCTGATGGGGAAGAGGAGGAACAGCTGGGCCCAGTCCCTGATATGCAGAAGGCAGAGGAGAGGAGAGCAGTGGAAATCTATGGGCCGGTCCTTGGGGATGGAAAAGCCACCACTGCTAGCGAAGGTCCACTCTAGCTCTGGGGATAAAAGGCAGGGGGCAGAGATGAATAGGTGTGGCAGAGGAGAGGAGAGCAGTGGAAATCTATGGGCTGATCCTTGGAACGGAAGAGCCACCACTGCTAGCGAAGGTCCACTCTAGCTCTGGGGATAAAAGGCAGGGGGCAGAGATGAATAGGTGTGGCAGAGGAGAGGAGAGCAGTGGAAATCTATGGGCCGGTCCTTGGGACGGAAGAGCCACTGCTGCTAGCGAAGGTCCACTCTAGCTCTGGGGATAAAAGGCAGGGGGCAGAGATGAGTAGATGTGGGAGACAACTATTCATCTCCCTGCTGGACAGACTTGTTAGACTGCAGTGAGAGAGAAACTTTTTGCCAGAGCTGCTGGTGCTTCTAATAAAGGAATCTTTGCATTCACTTAATAGGTTTTGTCGTGTTTGGGGAGTTGGGTCAGAACATGTTGTCTCTTCTTTTTCGAGCCTTGGTTTATTATATGCAGAGACATTTTCTTCTCGCGGAAGGGCCTGCCTTACCCCTCTGATGGTTTTAAAGCATCTGTAGTAATTACACATGGAAATGTTTGATCTTCACCTACTTTTATACTTCTTTTTACCTTACGGTTTTATTTTTTTTAAGGAATACAATTTCCCTTGCAATCAATCACCTTGAGGATTTTAATAGAACAGCTGGTATTTTTTAAAGAAATGTATATAAACAAAGTCTGTTCTTTCTTCCCGGCCCCAGCGGACCAGGGATTAGCGTTCTGGAGCCTTATTATCCGAGTCAAAAAATTAAGACTTTGTGGCATGCAATGTCAAATTACAATCTGAATTTCCCCTGGCAATTCTCATCTGAGTGAAGTTGCTCCTAATCTAGTTCCTTTGTGGCATATTTATGCCATCTCTAGGAACCCAGGGTTGTATTTAAATTCCAATTAATGGAGGAATGGCATGAATTCAAAATACGGAAGACTGAAATGTGGTGCCTTTTGGTGGGGAAAGGAAGGAATATCTCATCGCGGAGCCGAGCCATGAATCAGGTTTTGGGAAATAATGGGGCAGGAATTAAGGGGATCTGAGAAGCATTTGAGAATGTGGGTTTCCTTGTGGATATTATTGAGGGTAAATGACCCACTGATTGTATTGCAGTTGTTTCTTGGGCCAACATCTATCTATCTATCCATCTATCCATCCATCCACTCTTTACTTTCATTTCTTTTGTTTTCTTTTTTCTTTCTTTCTTTTTCTTTCTTTTTCCTTCCTTTCCTTCCTTCTTTCTTTTTTCTTCCTCCCTCCTTCCTCCCTTCCTCTCTTTCTTTCTTTTTCTTTCCTTCCTTCCTTCCTTCCTTTTTTCTTCCTCCCTCCCTCTCTTTCTTTCTTTCTCCTTCCTTCCTTCTTTCCTCTCAGCCTTCTTTTTTCTTCCTCTCCCTTTCTTCCTCTCTTTCTTTCTTTTGCTTTCTTTTTTCTCTCTTTCTTCTTTCTTTTTCTTTCCTTCCTTTCCTTCGTTCTTTCTTTTTTCTTCCTCCCTCCCTTCCTCTCTTTCTTTCTTTTTCTTTCTTTTCTTCTCTTTCTTTTTCTTTCCTTCCTTCCTTCCTTCTTTCCTTCCTTCCTTTTTTCTTCCTCCCTCCCTTCCTTTCTTTCTTTTTCTTTCTTTTTCTTTCTTTTTCTTTCTTTTTTCTCTTTGTTTTCATCTCTTTCTTCTTCTTTCCTTCCGTCTTTTTACTCCCTCCCTCTCTCCCTTCCTCTCTTTCTTTCTTTTTCTTTCCTTCTTCCTTCTTTTTTCTACCTCCCTCCCCCTCCTCTTTTTTCTTTTTCCTTCCTTCCTTCTTTCCTCATTTCCTCCTTTCCTTCTTTTTTCATCTCTTCCTCCCTTCCTCTTTTCTTTCTTTTTCTTAATTTCTTTTTTCTTTCTTTCTTCCTTGTTAGATTTTTATCAAACCTTTATTTCTTTATGAGTAACTCAAGATGGCAAACACAGAGAATGCTCCATCCTCTTTATCTTTTTCCCACAACAGACCTGTGAGGTGGTTGGGCTGAGGGTGTCTAACCTAAAGTCACCAGCTGGCTTCCATTGCCTAAGGTGGGATGAGTACTCACCATCTCCTGTAACTGACCCAAAATCACCCAGCTGGCTTTCAGGCTTAACGTGGGACTAGAACTCACCATCTCCTGGGATTTGGCCCAACCTCACCCAACTGGCTTTCCTGCCCTAAAGCAGGACTAGAACTCACCGTTGCCTGGTGATTGGCTCAGAGTCACCCACTTGGCTTTTGTGCCTAAGATAGCACAATATTTCACAGTCTCCTGGTGATTGGTGCAAAGTCACCCAGCCGGCTTTCATGCCTAAGGTGGGACTAGAACTCACTGTCTCCTGGTGATTGGTGCAAAGTCACCCAGCCGGCTTTCATGCCTAAGGTGGGACTAGAACTCACTGTCTCCTGGTGATTGGTGCAAGATCACTCAACCAGCTTTCATATCGAAGGTGAGACTAGAACCCTCACACACCTGCTATCTTGGCTGCCATCTTAACCACAGAATGTGATTTATTCATTCAGTTTTTTTATTTTATTTTAAAAGACCTACACATCTGCCCCTATTTTACTGTAAAAGCAACCTTGGGTGGTTCATAATTAAAACACGGTTGTGGAGATGTCGTAGTCCAAAACTCCCTATAATTTTATTTCCCATTGGAGGCCGGAGAGCAATGCGCGTTCTCATAATCCATGCACAAGTGAAAAATCAGGATAGACAATGATAAGCTGCCTCTTTCTCCCTCTTTTTGAAAGATGGCTCCTTCTTCCTTTGTGCGGCCTTTCTCAGATGGTTCTTGTGTGGTGAAGGCCGAGACCCATGGGGTTTTCTTTTCATACTCTTCTCGCACACGGCAAAACTGTTATAGACACTTCAGAAATGTACACTGACGTTAATATCTGAGGAATTGGGCCTCTAACTGCATTAGCTGTCTTGGACCCCCTACAGTAAGTTATTTTGCTGTATTAAAAAGTCAATTTTCTGTTGACGGGGCATGAATTATTCTTGATGGGAAAAGAAAGCTTTATATTATCTCAGGCAAACAACTGGCCTTAACTTTCAATTCTGAAAGTATACCGTTGGATAAGAGTTTGCTTAGGAACAAAAGATTGTTTTTTAACAACTGTGATAAGATGGCAGATTTAACAAAGAATCTATGGCTATCTACATATCTTCCCCTTTCTCTTCCCTCCTTCTTTTTATGATTTTATGGGTAAAGCTTTTCTATATGTTGGAAAAATACATTTTTTTAAAAAAATGGAATGCTTTCCATTACATGGCAGCCTAATAATTGGACTTTTCACCTGACAGCATCATAACCACTGTAAAAGGTAAAGATAAAGATTCCTCTCACACATATGTACTAGTTGTTCCTGACTCTAGGGGGCAGTGCTCATCTCCGTTACAAAGCCAAAGATCCAGCACTGTCCAAAGACGTCTCCGTGGTCATGTGGCCGGCATGACTTAACGCCGAAGGTGCACCGAACGCTGTTACCTTCCCACCAAAGGTGGTTCCTATTTTACTACTTGCATTTTTTACCTGCTTTCAAACTGCTAGGTTGGCAGAAGCTGGGACAAGTAACAGGAGCTCACACTGTTATGTGGTGCTAGGGATTCGAACCGCCGAACTGCCAACCTTTCTGATCAACAAGCTCAGCGTCTTAGCCACTACGCCACCACGTCCCTTGTAACCACTGTATCAGTTGTTTTCAAGTGTCAAAGTCTGGCCAGAATTTTGCAATCCTGGTGGAATAAAAAATTTTAACTACTCCCCGCTCCACCCTCAAAGCCCCTCTCTGAGATTCTGTAGTTAGTAACATTTTTCCTGATTTCTTCTGTCTGTACTTCTCCACATCAACTGTTCTTTCTAGATTGTTCAATGTTTTATACTTAGGCAAGAAAAGCCAAATGTACAGGTATGGATTAGGTGAAATCTGGCTCAGTAACGGTGAGAGGGAGTCTTACTGGACAATCACTTAAATATGAGCCAGCAGTGTGCAGTGGCAGCCAAAAAAGCCAATGCAATCCTAGGCTGCATTAACAGAGGATTAGAATCCAGATCACATGAAGTGTTAATACTGCTTTATAAGATCAGACTGCATCCAATTTTGATGGTAAAAGAGATGTTGAGACTCTGGAAAGAGTGCAGAGAAGAGCAAGAAAGTTAATTAGGGGACTGGAGGCTAAAACATATTAACAACCATTGCAGGAATTGGGTATGTCTAGTTTAATGAAAAGAATGACTAGGGGTGACATGATAGCAGTCTTCCAGTATTTGAGAGGATGCCACAAAGAAGAGGAGGTCAACCTGTTTTTGAAAACTCCAGAAGGCAAGACAAGAAACAATAGATACAGATTTATCAAGGAGAAAAGAATCCTACAATTAAGGAAACATTTCCTAACAGTGAGAATAATTAACCTGTGGAATGACTTATATTTGGAAGTTGTGGGGACTCCATCACTGGAGATTTTTAAGAAGAGACTGGACAGTCATTTGTTGGGAATGGTATACAGTCTCCTGCTTGAGCAGGGGTTTGAACTAGAAGACCTTCCAACTCTGTCATTCTGCTCTGTATCTGTGGTCATCAAGGATCTGCATCCAGTTTTGGTCACCACACTATAAAAATGATGTTGAGACTTTAGAAAAAGTGCAGAGAAGAGCAACCAGGATGATTGAGGGACTGGAGTCTAAAACATATGAAGAAGGGTTGCAGGAACTGGACATGGCTAGTCTAGTGAAGAGAAGAGAAGGACCAGGGGAGACAGGATAGCAGTCTTCCAATATTTGAGGGGCTGCCACAGAGACGAGGGGGTCAAGCTATTTTCCAAAGCACCTAAAGGCCAGACAAGGAATAATGGATGGAAACTGACCAAGAAGAGATTCAACCTGGAAATGAGGCGAACTTTTCTGACAGTGAGAACAATCAACCCATGGAACAGAAGTTGCCTTCTGTTGGAGCTTCATCCTTGGAGACTTTCAAGAAGAGACTGGACTGCCATTTGTCAGAAATGGTGTAGGGTCTCCTGCTTGGGTGGGGGATTGGCAAATATGACCTACAAGGTCCCTTCCATCTCCAATAATCTAATCTAACCTAATCAAATCTCAGCACCTATGCCAAGATACCAGTTAAATTAGCTTGGATGGAAGCCCTCAATCACATAAGATCAAGTGTGGATGAGGAGAACTATATTTACATTTCATCAGACATGATGAACTTGAAGGTTAAAAATGTAAGCAGTCAGTTCATTATTTCAAGGTAACCCTGCTATTAAACATGGAATGGATGGAGCAGAATTTGGTGGTTTTTCTGGAGGTTACAAACAGAATCTTCTCATCATCTAATCTACCATGATTGTCAAGGAAGAAAAGTCATACTGGAGCTGTTTGCCAACTCAACGTAGCAAGATCAGGAGAGAAGCATATGTGAGACCAACTCTGTTTCCCTCAGGAGCTGGGAGATAATCACTTTTGGACTGAAATACTGTTTAATCTTCCTTCCAGCAACAAATATGACAGAACTTTGAAACTAGCAAGCGTGAAGCCTCTGCTACATGTTGGGCATAAGTTATTGACCAGCTAGCTGGCATAGATGATAGGTCTTCGAAAACAGTAAGCGGGGAAGGTAAAACTGGGCACGGATATGAATCTGAACGCCAGCTGTACATCTTCACTAATGTACCATCCCGGTACTTCACAAAGAAATGTTTTCAAAAAAGAAAAGGGAGCTTTTTCAGCACCACCAAAAATATTCTCAAAAAGACTATAAGTCATGTGGGCTCGGAGTGAACATGTGCTTATTCCTGTAAATGCGCGGAGAACTTCTTCTGGTTTCGGGTGCCTGAACATGACTTTTAGCAGATGATGTATTTCCTATCCATAATGCATTTTGCAAGGTTCCCTGTAATGAAAGAACAGATGTCGAGCAACGAAGCTGCCTTTGGCGATATGTGCTAATTGATGTGTTTCCTTAAAACCTAGAAGAAGAAAATTGAAAGGTATTTAATTCCAAACTGCCAAGGATGACCACAGCCCGCTGCTAAGAAGGAGAGAATAGTGCGCTTTATGAACAATAATTTAACGGGAGCCACTAATGAGGGATGCGGCTACATAACGTTAGCAAAAGAGGGAAAGAACATGCTAATTTGACTTGCCGTTTGTAGAAGAAAGTTCCCTAGCTTTAATTCTAGGCGATACAGAAAAGAGAGGAAAAACATATGTACTGAAGGCTGGAAGGAACTAGTTAAAATATTTTTCCTCAGGAAAAAGAGATGAAAGTTACCAGGCAGCGTTTAGTCACAGGGGTGGGATTTTGTGTGTGTCTGTGTGTCCATGCATGTATAGTTGAATTCCCACAAGTTTTATTGATTCATGTATGAGGTCTTACCAGATTTTCAGAATAACAGAATTCCAAAAACAGAATAATAAGAGAAGCAACTTAGAACTAAGGAAAATTTCCTGACAGTTAGAATAATTGATGGGTAGAACGGCTAACCTCCAGAGGTTGTGGGTCCTCCATCACAGGAGGCCTGTAAAAAGAGACTGGGCAGCCACTTGTCTGCTTGATCAGGGAGTTGGATCAGAAGAACGGCAAGGTCCCTTCCAACTCTATTATTCTGTTCTGTTCAGAGTTGGGAGGACTTTGGAGGACTTCTGGTCCAACCGTCTGCTCAAGAAGGAGACCCTATACCTGGGATGGTGAACCTTTTCAGCACCGAGTGCCCAAACCAGACTATGTGTGTATGTGCGTACATGCGCGCATGCCGGAGGGCAGGAAACCCAAAGATGAGCTGGTTGGTGCACATGGTGTGCAGGCCAGCTGGTCTTCAGGTTTTCAGCATGCACATGTGCACTGGCCATCTGGGCTTCATGCCTGCTGGATCACTGGAAACTTGAAGACCAGCTGGCCGGCATGGACATGCCTGTTTTTTGGCTGTTTTTCGGGCTGTTTTCAGGCCATTTTGGGGCTGTTTTCAGGACATTTTCTGGGTGGTTTTTAGGCTGTTTGGGGGCTATTTTCCAGACAGTTCTCAGGCCATTTTCCATGTGCGTGCAACTGGCAATGGCACACGTGCCCACAGAGAGGGCTCTGTGTGCCACCTCTGGCACGCACGCCATAGGTTCGCCATCACGGCTCTATGCTGTTCCAGACAAGTGGCTGTCCGGTCTCCTCTTAAAAGCCTCCAGTGATGGAGCACAACAACTTCTGAAGGCAAAGCTGTTCCACTGGTTAATTGTTCTCACTGTCAGGAACTTTCTCCTTAGTTCTAGGTTGCTTCTCTCCTTGAATGGTTTCCATCCATTATTTCCTGTCTTGCCTTTCATCTTCAGATGAAAACATAGAGGACTTGGGGGGGGGGGTTGACAAAGGAAGATACTACTAAACCCCTTCTCTGTGTGGCAAAGAAAAGTTTGTGGATGTCTCACGGAGCCAGCGAATATTAACGCTTGACTGGAACAACTCTCTAACTTATACTCATTGTAGCTCCAGTTTTGAGCTGTGGTTCTTTGATTTACTGAACGTATCAGAAAGCTGTTTCTCTGCTATGATGATCCTTGGTCTAGTTAAATAAAATTCAAGTATGACCAAGCTTCAGTACAAGAGGAGCAGAGTATCCCCCAGCAACTTGGCTCCTTCACAGCCAATCAATTCTAGTTAAGTGACCTGGCTGCTCACTTCCTTTAGGTTTCGTGATAATGAGGAAGAATGAAGCGCTACTGTTCATGGGTTCCCTTCTTCCACAATGATATTTCTCTCGCTGTCCCCTGAGCACAATCATATTTTTCAAACTTGTCCTCTTATTGATTTACCATCTTGTCTATTTCAAGAAGGGATAGAGGGATTGAGGGGGGAAGGATAGAGCCCTAAGTGAGCCCATCATAGGCTATGTGGGAAGAATTGCATTCCAGCCTAAGCGATTCTAATATAAAACATTTGACACCGCAGTGTGCCCGACTTCAATCCCAGAGAGAAAATAGACGTGCTGAAAGTTCAGGAAGTTAGCTATGGATTGGAAGAGCAAAAGAACAGCACGGTTCACGGAGCATGATTGATCCAGGGCAATTTGAAATTAAGTGGCTGTATTTGTACAATCGCCAAGGTTTAGTTAGATGTGGATGCTTTCGCCTGATGCATGAACTCCGGTGACTTCGGCTGGCTTACAATTCACTGATTGGACAAGCCCCCCAAAAGAGGTCATCTTAGTAAGCATATGGATTCCAGTCAGTATGGAAAGACAAGGAGACAGGATAAAGTTCCTCAAAGATGAGGAACAGAAGAGAACAGCAAAGGAGGAAGGGACTTAGAGGTCTTCTGGTCCCAAAAGCAGGAGGAGACCCTATATTTTTGTTATTGTGTTCAACTGCTTAGTCATGTCCAAATCTTTGCAATCCCATACATGCCAGGTGCTCTAACCTAGGCTTCACAAAATCATGAAGCAGATTCCTTATCCCCCCCAAAAAAATACCCTTTTTATTAAGCTCATGTGAATTCCTCGCATTCATATCCAGCAAAGTCCTGGCCAACAGTCTTTCAAGGTTGAATTTACAGACCTTATCAGGCTTGGAGAGCTGCCAGACCGATATCTTTCAAACGCCACGCTGTACAAGAAAATACTTGGCAATGAGTCTCTGAGAGTCACAAACAAGTCTTCACACTAATTAAGTGAACTAATTGTCTCCTGCCAACTCCACTCCCCTTTCGCTCCTCTTTTATTTCCTATGGGAGGGGCCATTCATCGTCCACCTGTGTCCTTACTCCCAGGTCGACCCCTGTTCCTTAGCTGTTCCCTTCGTCTGGCAACTCTGCGCATGCGCACACTGGGAACAGGCTCCAGCTGTTCATCTGCCTTACTGATCTCTGACTCCAAAGGCAGCTGATAACTGTCAGACGGCCCTGGGCCCCTTTCTGCCTCCGACACAGAGCATTCATCAAAGCTTTCCAGACTCCAGGACTGTCCCATGTTCCTCCCCAACGTCCTTACTCTCTGAGTCTGCAACCAGCTTTGCCGGCCCCAGGTGGGCCACAACATCAGGCTCCCCTATCCTCCACTGTCTGCCAGAGTTTGTCCAAATTCATGTTCACTGTGTTGATAATACTGTCTAGTCAACTCATTCTCTGCTGTCTCCTTCTCGTTTTGCCCCTCATCTTTCCCAACATCATTCAAGTCGTCTCTTCTCATTTGGTGGCCAAACTATTTCAGCTTCAGCTTCAAATGGTGGCCCAGTCTCTTCTTAAAGACCTCCAAGGATAGGACATCCACAACTTCTGAAGCAGTAGTAAGGATGAGGGATGTATCATTTGTAGCTTCTAATAAGAGGTGAAAAGACTTTAACTAAAGACCTTTGCCTTTTTGAGCAAGTGGTTACAATCAATGGTGCTTTTCTTGTTTTGCTTTGCTATATTGTGTTATTCTAAAATAGAATAACATAGTTGGAAGGGACCTTGGAGGTCTTCTAGTCCAACCCCTTGCTTAGGCAGGAAACCCTACACCACTTCGGACAAATGGTTATCCAACATCTTCTTAAAAACTTGCAGTGTTGTTCCACAGATTAACTGTTCTGTCAAGAATCATAAAATACAACACTTAGTGATAGTCATAATTTACTAATAAGCAAACAAATCATACTAGGAAACAAGCAAAACAATACAATATAAATTGTAAAGATACAAGCAACATGGTTATAGTCATCTGGGAAGAGTTAGGTACTAGGAAGGATGAGAAGAATAATAGTAATACAGCCTTACTAAATAATTTAACAGTGTTGTGGGAATTAGTTGCTTAATAGAGTGATGGCATGGAGGAAAAAACTCTCCTTGAGTCTAGTTGTTCTGGTGTGCAGTGCCTTTTAGTATCGTTTTGAGGATAGAAACTTAGGATAACACAGTTGGAAGGGACCTTGGAGGCCTTCTAGTCCAACCCTCTGCTTAGGCAGGAAACCCTACATTACGTCAGACAAATAGTTATCCAACATCTTCTTAAAGACTTCCAGTGTTGGGGCATTCACAACTTCTGGAGGCAATTTCTGTTCCACTGATTAATTGTTGTAACTGTCAGGAAGTTTCTCCTCAGTTCTAAGTTGCTTCTCTCCTTGATTAGTTTCCACCCATTGCTTCTTGTTCTACCCTCAGGTGCCTTGGAGAATAGTTTGACTCCCTCTTCTTTGTGGCAACCCCTGAGATATTGGAAGACTGCTATCATGTCTCCCCTAGTCCTTCTTTCTCTTAAGCTAAACATACCCAGTTCCTGCAACCGTTCTTCATATGTTTTAGTCTCGAGTCCCCTAATCATCTTTGTTGCCCTTCTCTGCACTCTTTCTAGAGTCTCCACATCTTTTCTACATTGTAGCGACCAGAACTGAATGCAGTATTCCAAGTGTGGCCTTACCAGGGCATTATAAAGTGGTATTAACACTTCACGTGATCTTGATTCCATCCCTCTGTTGATGCAGCCTAGAACTGTGCTGGCTTTGTTTGGCAGCTGCTGCCCACGGCTGGCTACTGTTTTAATGGTTGTCCACTAGGACTCCAAGATCCCTCTCACAGTCTTAATTCTAAGGACCCCATTGTATTGGTTCTTATTACTGTTTGAACATATTAAAGAACAATTCATGTTTTGAACACATGTAATAAAGTGATGGGTTGCCAATTTTTTTAAACTACCGTTTCGGGCATGCTGCTGAGCGTGCTTGTGTCTATGCACAATTATTCTGCGCATGCGCAGAAGTTTATGCACATGTGCAGAAGTGTCTAGGTGGGTGGGTGGAGCCTCCCACCACCACTACTACCGGTTCGGCTGATCCGGGCCGAACCGGGAGCATCCCACCCCTGATGTCATAGTGTAGGAGTTGATCTGGATCAATCACCGGGACCAGAAGTTTTGTCTCCTGGGCTTTCGGACTTGTGCTGGAGCCCATCTTCAGGGAGCTTCTCTCTAGCATGTCATAGTTATGCCAGGAAAGTGTCAGCCATGGGGGAACCTTTCCTAAAATGACTGCTGTAGTGGCACAGTTTGATCCAAATGTCAACTTAACAGAAGGCAAAATGATAAAATTAGTTTTGTAACGCTCTACTCCTCTGGAATTTAGGGGCATTTCAATTATTTTGTAAATTTAAGTTCCCCCCCAGTTGTACGTAGCTCATACAGAAAATCTATAGTAATGTACCTTTATTACATAGTAAAATACTGACATCAACAGGACGAATTGCCCATTGGTTGCACCAAGGAGAATGCCCAAAATCTGTAGGGCATGATGGCTGGGAGATTCTGGGAGTTGAAGTTCACACATCTTGAAATTGCTACGGTTGAGAAACCACATTGCCTTAGGAAAATGCATACCTATTAATCATCAGTCATGCATACTTATTATATGATTCCTATAGATTGAGCACAGTGCAAATAAATGTACCAGTAGTTCTCCATTTATATCTACAATCGGGACTAGAATTGCAGTTTTAGAGAGTTGGAAAGGATCTTGAAGGTCTTCTAGTCCAACCCCCTGCTCATTCAGGAGACCCTAGACCAGTGATGGCGAACCTATGGCACTCGTGTCACAGGTGGCATGCGGAGCCATTTGTCAGGGCACACGAGGCGCGAGGTGCTGCCCTGTCAGCTGAGTTCACCCTTTTTTAAAGCCATTTTTGCCCTCCCCAGGCTCCAGAAGCTTTATAGGAACCTGGGGAGAACGAAAAGAGCCTCCCCCCCACCCCGGAGGTCCTCCGGAGGCTTCATGAGCTTCCCTGAAGCCTCCGGAGTGCAAGTTCGGGAACAGTTCGGGAACAGACTTCCTGTTTGCTCGGAGGGTCGTTTTGAGCGCTCCGAAGGCTTCAGGGAAGTGTCCTGAAGGTCCCCGAAGCCTTCAGAGCGCTTAAAACGACCCTCCGAGCAACCTGGAAGTCACTTCCGGTTTGCTCGGAGGGTCGTTTTGACTGCTTCGGAGGCTTCAGGGAAGCCTCTTGATGGTCCCTGAGCTCGGAGGGTCGTTTCGACTGCTTCGGAGGCTTCAGGGAAGCGTCCTGAAGGTCCCTGAAGCCTCCGGAGGGCTTCAGGGTGGGCGGGGAGGCAGTTTTCGCCCTCCCCATGCTCCTATAAAGCCTCTGGAGCCTGGGGAGGGCGGAAAAAGCACGCAAAAATAGGGGGGCATGCCTGTAGTGCACGCATGCGCACTGGGGGGGTCATGCATTGCATTATGGGTGCACAACGCCTGCACACGACCCCCCTGCGCTCCCCCACTTATGGCATGCGAACCAAAAAAGGTTCACCATCGCTGCCCTAGACCATTGTGGACAAATAGCTCTCCAGCCTCTTCTTAAAAACCTCTAGTATTGCAGCACGTACAACTTCTGAAGGCAACCCATTCCATTGAGTAATTGTTCTCACTGTCAGAACATTTCTCCTTAATTCCAGGTTGGTTCTCTTCTTGATTAGTTTCCATTCATTGCTTCTTGTCCTGCTCTCAGGTGCTTGAGAAAATAAATTGACCCCTTCTTCTTTGTGGCAGCCCCTCAAATGTTGGAATACTGCTATCATGTCTCCCCTAGTCCTTCTTTTCATTAGACTTATTAGCATTATTATTCATTAGATTTCCATCATAAGGATTGCAGTCGTAGTCGAATGGAATGTGATTTTATGACCATTTCTGCAAAGGTTGTTAAGCAAATTCATGGTCATTAAATGAGTACCACAGGCATAAGCTATTCTTCAGAATGGGCTTTTTTTTCCCTGGAAACTGGCAAAAAGGTTGCAAAATTGTGATCAGTCAGATGTAAATGAGAGCCAAGTGCCAGCATTGTGATCACACAAACAAGGCAATAGTTAAACAGTCATAAGTATGAGGACCATGCGTAAGTGCAAGGAGCAAACCTCTTTCACCACAAGCATCACAACTTTGTGAAGTTTTTTTTTTTTTTTTTTTTACTATTATATTTAATTAGTGCTTATTAAACATCGTGTCGTCTGGGTTGCTTTGTTTGCTTTAGAGTACAAATATTTCTAATCTTTACCCTGAAGGCCGGACAAAAAATAATGGATGGGAACTGAGCAAGGAGAGATTCAACCTGGAAATAAGGAGTTTTCTGACAGTGAGAACAATCAACCCATGGGACAGAAGTTGCCTTTGGAAGTTGTGGGAGCTTCATCAGTGGAGGCTTTCAAGAAGAGACTGGACTGCCATGTGTCAGAAATGGCGTAAGGTCTCCTGCTTGAGTGGGGGAGGGGATTGGACTAGATGACCTCTAAGGTCCCTTCCAACTCTATTAATCTTTCAAAAAGGCTAAGTAATCTCTATTTTTCTTCCTAAAGCAAATCAAGAACAGTTACAGGAACTGGGCATGGCTAGTCTAGTGAAGAGAAGGACCAGGGGAGACAGGATAGCAGTCTTCCAGTATTTGAGGGGCTGCCACAGAGAGGAGGGGGTCAAGCTATTCTCCAAAGCACCTGAAGGCCAGAGAAGGAATAATGGATGGAAACTGACCAAGGAGAGATTCAACCTAGAAATAAGGAGATATTTTCTGACAGTGAGAACAATCAACCCATGGGACAGAAGTTGCCTTCGGAAGTTGTGGGAGCTTCCGAGCTTTCTTCTTGAAAGTCCCTGGAGTCTTTCAAGAAGAGACTGAACTGCCATTTGTCAGAAACGGTGTAGGGCAGTGATGGCGAACCTATGGCACGCGTGCCGCAGGTGGCGCAAGGAGCCATTTGTCAGGGCATGTGAGGCGCTGCCCTGTCAGCTGGCCAGCTCGCACATACGTGCTGGCCAGCTGAGTTCACCCTTTTTTAAAGCCATTTTTCGCCCTCCCCAGGCTCCAGAGGCTTTATAGGAGCCTGGGGAGGGCGAAGAGCCTCCCCCAACCGCCTCCCCCCCCCCCCCGGAGGCCCTCCAGAGGCTTCATGAGCTTCCCTGAAGCCTCTGGAGCGCAAAAAACCAGCCCTTCGGGCAAACCGGAAGTTAGGGAACGGACTTCTGGTTTGCTCGGAGGTTCGTTTTGACTGCTCCGGAGGCTTCAGAGAAGCATCCTAAAGGTCCCTGAAGCCTCCGGAGGGCTTCCGGGGGGTGGGGGAGGCTGTTTTCACCCTCACCAGGCTCCTATAAAGCCTCTGGAGCCTGGGGAGGGCGAAAAAAGCATGCATAAAAGTGTGCGCACGTGCACAGGGGGGGTCGTGCATTGCATTATGGGTGTGGCACGCCCACACGCTACCCCCCTGCGCTCCCCCCACGGTATTCGGTAAATAAAAGAAGTTTTTATCGGGATAAGGAGTCTGCTTCATGATCTTGGGAAGTCTAGGTCAGAACAGACAGATTCTGCAAATTTTCCAGGGGAAGGAAGAGATATTCTCCAGTGATTTCCCAAAACAACAGGAAAAGGGAATTCTGCTCAGCAGAAGTTTCCAACGATGCTCCCACAGCCGTAAAAGTTTTGGCTGTCTCATAATCGAACAAGGACAACACTGTCGTGACTCATCATCAGTGCAATTTCATTTACAATTCCGTTTGTCTTTTGAAGGGAATTTCTCAAACCAGCTCTCTTTCACTAGAGTGAATCAGAACCGTTGTTAAAAATAAAAAAATTGGAGAGGTTTGGGGAAGACTGAAACTACCTGCAACTCTGCAAAGAAAAAGAAAAAAACCCACTTCCATTCTCTGAAACAATTGTGCTAGAAAACTCATTTTTGGAGGAGGTTTTTTTTTCCTAGCTTAATTCCACCTGTCATGTTCTTTTCACAGCCCTTGTCAGGGAAAAAATCTGGAGGGGAAAAAGGTAAATGCATACCCCTTCCGATTTATAATTAATTTTTTAATGGAAAAAAATGTATACAACTCAAGGGATTAGAAAGAAATATTGAAGCAGGCGAAAAAAATCCCCCCCCCCCTCTCTCTTTCTTCTAAATAAAACTAATAAGTTTGTCAGTCACTTCTTTAATATCCATCATTCTCTGGTGGACAACTTTCAGACTTTAATATTATTTAAGAGGCATTCTGAGAAGTAATTATACACAAGCTTTTCACAGTCAAATGCTAGTTTACAAGCACTGATTCTGCTGACTCATTTTGCCTTGGAGTAAGTCGAGGAGATTTCCTTTGGCAAAGGCCAAATCTGAAGATGGTTTTGATGATGGAACTCGGTTAAAGAGAAACTTCCAAACAACTGTAGGAAGTTATCACCTAGCCCTCTCCCAGAAAAATGAAATATCCTAGGAAATATTGAAAAGGCAGAATATTATATTTTCCTGGATGTGAAAAAAGGGAGAAACACATTTTAAACACAAAGTAAATTCCTACAGCTTCAAGCCCATCCCCACTTTGTCAATGGGCCATTAAGAAGACCAAGCTAGTCCACTTTACATAATAAAGAGTTCTCCTCTTCAACTCCAGAGTGATGGGATAAGGCAGGATAATATAAGCCTTCATTCAACTGACCACATGGCATCTGAACTCAATCAAACCTGAATTCAAAACAGCCTATAGAGGGTTGCCCTTGCACGGGCCCATGGGAGTCTGGCAACCAATCAGAATACATTTCTTACACAGGAACAGGAAACAGATAGGTGGGGCCGAACAGATTATAAAAATCCCTGCAAGCCCTTCTTCAGCCCTTCTCTTCCCTTCTCTTCTTCTCCACCAACATTGAAGCATGTGATCACCTTTTCTGTTCAGGACTCAAGCCATGTGGTCCTGTCCACCATTAAAACCATCTTTCCAAGCAGCCTCCATGTCTCCAGTGTCTTTTTCCCCACTTGGAGCCGAACCCAGAAGGACATTTCTTCCAACACAACAAGGACAACAACGGCTTGCCTTCAGAAGTTGTCGGTGCTTCATCTCTGGAGGTTTTTAAGAAGAGACTGGACAGCCACTTGTCCGAAGTGGTATAGGATCTCCTGCTTCAGCAAAGGGCTGGACTAGAAGACCTCCAAGGTCCCTTCCAGCTCTATTCTGATTGTGAGTGTGTTCTGCAAGACTTAGATTCCAGAGTTGACTTAGGGCTTCAGGTTTGGTTCCAATTTTCAAGAAAGGTTTTTAGAAACTGGAAGAGGTGCATCACTGGCAAGAATGGAGACGTGATCTTAGGAGCTAGAATTGAGCAGGCTTTCTCCTGGAAAATAATGAAGGAGGAGAACGTTAGCCCTTTTCGTGTACCTGAAAGGATGCCATGTAGAAGAAGATGGACCAGTTTAAATCATCACGGAGTCCCAGAGGACCTTTGACACTGCACCCACCACGATATCGTCACTCTGCACAGGACATAAATAACTTCACTGTCACAACGTTAAAAAGTTTGCTAGACATGAACTGACTGAAACTGACACTAAAGAGTTAAACTGAGAAAGATTTATTGCGCAGGTCATAAAGTCTTATCTGACATTGATGTATTTGCGCATGTCTTCACACATTCCAGAGAGACGAAGGAGGGAGAAAGAGAAAGCTACTGCTGAACTTTTGTCCGCCTGCCAGGAAGGCAGACGGAGCATTCTTATCAAAATGTAACAATTAGTTAGCTTCTGTTTTATTTCCATTTATTATTTTCATATTAAAGTTTGTTTATTAATTAGAATATGCTTCCCAAGACCTATTTTCTTTTCTTCACATCTTAATGCATATGCTGTTGGAAATCAGCCCGGTCCATAGACCTCATTTTTCTTCAGGGTGATTTTTTCCCCTGACATTCACCGGCATCATTTGTGTCGTTCATGGGTCCCTTTGACTTTGTCACGTCCTAGTACGGGTAGTCCTCGACTTACGACCAGAATTGATTCTGAAATTTCTCTTGCTAAGTGAGAAAGTTGTTCAGTGAGCTTTGTCCCATTTTACAGCCTTCCTTGCCACAGTCTTTAAGTGAATCGCTGCGATTGTTAAGTTGGTAACAGGGTTGCTAAGCGAAACTAGCTTCCCCCGGTGACTTTGCTTGCCAGAATGTCGCAAAAGGTGACCCTATACCCATGATGGCGAACCTATGGCGTGCGTGACAGAGGCGGCGTGCAGGGCCCTCTCTGTGGGCACTCTTGCCAGCTGCTCTTCCGGTTTCTGGTGCAAGCACGTATGCCGGCCAGCTGATCTTCGCACACGCTGAAAACTGGAAGGCCAGCACATGCATTCCGGTTTGGGCACTTGGTGCCAAAAAGATTCGCCATCACTGCCCTATACCATCTCAGACAAATAGCTCTCCAGTCTCTTCTTAAAAACCTCCACTGATGGAGCACCCACCACTTCTGAAGGCAAGCTCTTCCATTGGTTGATTGTTCTGAATGTTAGGAACTTTCTTCTTAATTCCAGGCTTTTTCTCTCCGTGATTGGTTTCCATCCATTGTTTCTTGTCCTGCCTTCGGGTGCTTGAGAAAATAAGTTGACCCCCTCTTCTTTTTGGCAGCCTCACAAATATTGGAAGTCTGCTATCATGTAGCCATTAGTCCTTCTTTTCTCTAGACTAGACAAATCCAATTCCTGCAAATGTTGTTCCTATGTTTTAGCCTCCAGCCCTCTATTCGTATGGGTTGCTCTTTTCTGCACTCTTTCCAGAGTCTCAACATTGTTTTATAATATGGTGACCAAAATTGGGCGGAGCATTCCAAGTGTGGCCCTTAGTAAGGTTTCATCTGAAATCCCTCCTAGTTCAGGACTAAATCATTCCACTGGTTAATTGTCCTCACTGTTAGGAAGGTTCTCCTTTGTTCCAGTTTGCTTCTCTCTTTAATTAGTTTCCAACCATTGTTTCTTTTCTTGCCTTCTGGTGCTTTGGAGAATAGGTTGACCTTTTCTTCTTTGTATAACCTCTAGGAAGAGTGCTATCATGTCACCCCTGGTTCTTTTTTTCACTAGACTAGCCACGCCCATACATCCCTCCGGCCGATTCGCTCACACAGAGAGGGACTCCTCCGGGTGCCGTCCACTAGGCTGTGCCAGCGGACGACGCCTAGGGGAAGGGCCTTCTCTGTGATGGGCCCGACCCTCTGGAATGACCGGAGGAGGAGCTTCCAATGATGATGGCGGGCGTCCCTTGAGCTCCGAGAACACCATGGAGCTCCCGCCCGGTTAAGGGTTGCTGCCGGCTCCCGTATCATCTGAGGGAGCCGAGAGTTTGATAGCCCGACCACCCAGGCATGTTTTGGGCTTGTTTTGGCCCGCCAGGGTGGTCGGTGAAGACCGGAGGGAGGAGAGGACTGGAGGGCTGGAGGAGGAGAGGACTGGAGGGCTGTAAACGGCTGTAAACGCCGAGAAACGCTGAGAAACACCAGGAATAGAGGGAATAGAGGAGAAACACCGAAAAACCTCAAAAGAGCTGGAAAAGAGCCGGAAAAGCTGAAGGAGAGTGAGAGGAAGGGGGTGAGAGGCTCCGGGGGCATTGGAAGCATTGGAGGCACCGGAGAGATCCTTGAAACATCGAAGAACTTGAGGGAGAGAAACAGGAAACATCTGATAGGTGAGAAGGACTGGGAGGTGGACGGAGACTGCTGGAAGAGACAAGGGGAGATGGCTGCGACGATGGCTGAATGGAGGAAGTTGCAGCCAGAGAACCCCCTGGGATATTTTGTCATCTTGTTATTCCTGGCTGTTTGTCTCTGGCTACTCCCTCTCCCCCCCCTCCCGGGCCCCTGCTGGCTCGAACAGACTAACATTGAGAGCCAAGCAGCTGGGCCAAGAATCCCCCCCCCTTCCATCGGGGGGGCTACATCCACCATGGAACAGATGAATGGAACTATCATCTATCCTTTACCACCATTTACCATTTACCATCTTCGCCTTTCCCCCTACCATCTGGGACATCTAATCATGGCTTGCTCTCCCCCCCCTTTCTCTCCAAGTTCTGAGTACCACCTGGACATTGAAAAAAATCTTCTGCCCTCCATTGAGACTCTAGCCCACTGGTTTTCAACTATTAACTTTTATATCATCTGCACCCCTACCTTATCGGGATGGTCAACAACCTACCAATTTACTCGAGGACAGACCTGTTTCGCCTGCGGGAGGCCCCTCTCTCGCAGGTATGGCCCTTGGCTCTCTCAAGGGCCAGCCTTGATGACGGGTTCGTGAACCCCGAGAGGTGGAAGAAGAGGAAGCTGAGGGGCTTTTTAGTAAAATGTTTTATACTGTTTTTAGGGGGTCCCAGGGTGGGGGGGAGGGTTAATCAGACCGGGAGGACGGCCAGAGCCGGACAGACGGGTGAGTCCAGGAAGGACGGGGATGCGGTGGAGGGGGGGAATATAAAGGTCACGATAGCAGAGGGTTGTCCTATTACAACGGTCGCGGGGAGGAGGGGATGCGAGGACAGGATAAGATCCCAAGGTCGGTTGGGAGACCGTGGCTGCTGGTTACGCCCGGTCGCTTGTACCAACCCCTGCAGCCTAGGTGGACAGGTGCTACAGAGCCAGGGCCTGCGGCTGATGCTTTGCAACGCAAGGTCTGTCATCAACAAGGCCCCCCTCATTAATGAGTTGATCTCAGAGGGGGAGCTAGACCTTGCAGGGATAACGGAGACCTGGTTGGGCCACGAAGGTGGTTTACCCCTCGTGGAAATGTGCCCACCGGGTTTTCGAGCATTCCATCAGCCTCGGGCCCTGGGTAAGGGTGGTGGGGTGGCGGTGGTTATGCGGGAATGTTTAGAGCCGAGGGAGTTCACTGTTCCTCAGATACCCGGGTGTGAGTCCCTTGGTGTGAGTTGGGGCCCAGGGAGGCAGTGGGGCTTGCTGATTGTATACTTGGCTCCTCGCTATGCATCAGCAGCCCTGCCCGAGCTCCTCGAGCTAATCTCAGCGACGGCAGTTGAGACTCCCAGACTTCTGGTCATGGGGGACTTCAACTTGCCGTCAACGGGAGCGGCTTCCGAGGTGGCTCGGGAGTTCATGGCTTCCATGACGGCCATGGACCTGACCCAATTAGTGCAGGGCCCCACTCACGAAGGGGGCCACACACTGGACCTCATTTTTGTATCTGAACAGTGGACGAGTGATCTGGGAATAGGGGATTTAGTTATCACGCCCCTGTCATGGTCAGACCACTCATCCCTCCGGCTGGACTTCCCTGGCGCTATCCCCCACCGCGAGGAGGCGGAACCAGACTCTACAAACTGGTACCGCCCCAGGCACCTGATGGAATCTGATAGATTCCTGACGGAGCTTGGGCCAATACCTGTAGCCTTGTCCCGCTCCCGTTCCGAGGACCTAGTGACTGCCTGGAATAGGGCGACGACTGGGGCCTTGGACCGGGTTGCGCCGTTGCGACCTCTCCTGCGGCATCGACCCACCCGGGCTCCTTGGTTCACTGAGGAGCTCAGGGTGATGAAGCGCCACAGGAGACGTCTAGAGAGCAGGTGGAGATCCTCGCGCTCCGAATCTGACCGAACACAGGTAAGAGCCTATTTGCGGACTTACCTTGTGGCAATAAGAGCGGCCAAACGTAGACATTGTGCTGCTCTTATTGCGTCCGCGGATAACCGCCCTGCCGCCCTGTTTAGGGTGACTCGCTCCCTCCTATCGCAGGGGGCGCGGGAGACACCCTTACAGGGTAGAGCAGAGGAGTTTGGGGAATATCTTCAGGACAAAATCGATCAGATCCGGAGCGGGTGGACCTCCGTCAGTGGACCAGACGAGCCGCCAACAGCGAGTCTTGAGGGACCATTCTGGGAGGAGTTTGACTCTGTTGCCCCCGAGGATTTGGACAGGCTGCGTGGACGGCTGCGACCCACCACTTGTTTAACGGACCCGTGCCCCTCCTGGCTGGTACTGGCAGCCTGGGAGGTGACACGAGGCTGGCTCCTGGGCCTGGTGAGCGCCTCACTGAGTGAGGGATACTTACCAACCGCCTTGAAAGAGGCGGTGGTGAGACCCTTGCTCAAGAGGCCTGCGCTCGACCCAATGGAGCTAGCTAACTATCGTCCAGTCTCCAACCTCCCCTTTTTGGCGAAGGTTGTCGAGAATGTGGTGGCGCAGCAGCTCCCGCGACACCTAGACGAATCCGACTATCTAGACCCACGCCAGTCCGGCTTCCGACCCGGGCACAGCACTGAGACAGCCTTGGTCGCGTTGGTCGATGATCTCTGGAGGGCCAGAGATAGGGGTTGCTCCTCTATCCTGGTCCTATTAGACCTCTCGGCGGCTTTTGATACCATCGACCATGGTATCCTATTGCGCCGGTTGGAGGGGATGGGAGTCGGAGGCACCGTTTTGCGGTGGTTCGGCTCCTACCTCTCCGACCGGAAGCAATGTGTGTTGACAGGGGGGCAGAGATCGTCCCTGAGGCCACTCACTTGTGGGGTGCCACAGGGGTCGGTCCTCTCGCCTCTCCTGTTCAACGCATATGTGAAGCCGCTGGGTGAGATCATCCGTGGTTTTGGGGTTGAGTACCATCTTTACGCTGATGATACTCAGCTGTATATTTCAACCCCAAACCACCCCAACGAGGCTGTCGAAGTGATGTCCCGGTGTTTGGAAGCCGTCGGGGTCTGGATGGGGGACAACAGACTTAAACTCAACCCCTCCAAGACCGAGTGGCTGTGGTTACCGGCGCCTCGGTTCAGCCAGCTGACTCCATCGCTGGCCATAGGGGGCGAACAATTGTCCCCTGTGGAGCGGGCGCGCAATTTGGGCGTCCTCCTCGATGCCCGGCTGTCAATGGAGGACCATGTGGCAGCTGTGGCAAGGGGGGCGTTCCACCAGGTTCGCCTGGTGCGCCAATTGCGCCCCCTACTGGACCGGAGTGCCCTGCGCACGGTCACTCATGCGCTGGTGACGTCTCGCCTGGACTACTGCAATGCTCTCTACATGGGGCTTCCCTTGGGACGCGTCCGGAGACTGCAGCTAGTTCAGAACGCAGCCGCGCGGGTTATTATGGGAAGTACACGTTACTCCCACGTAACACCTCTCCTGCGCGAGCTGCACTGGCTACCTGTGGCCTTTCGGGTGCGTTTCAAGGTATTGATCACCATCTTTAAAGCGCTCCATGGCAGTGGACCTAGTTACCTGCAGGATCGCATCCTACCACACACGTCCCTGCGACCTATCCGCTCACACAGAGAGGGGCTCCTCCTGGTGCCGTCTGCTAGTCAATGCCAGCGGGCGACACCTAGGAGTAGATCCTTCTCTGTGATGGGCCCAACCCTCTGGAATGACCTCCCCCCTGACATTCGAACTACCACCGACCTCCGTTCCTTCCGGCAAAAGTTAAAGACTCACCTATTTCAATCAGCTGGCCTGGCACTTTCTTAGTTCTACCTCCCGGGGATTTATTCATTTTAATTGGGTTTGGGGTTTTAAAAAGTTTTTAATACACTATATACTATATTTAATATTTATTATTCCATGTACAGTCTAGCAACCTCCTCCACCTACGTATTTAATTATTTAACTGTTTTGTATGTATTTTATAACGTATTTTAGTGACTGTACACCGCCCCGAGTCCCTTTCGGGAGAGGGGGCGGTCTATAAATATGAATAATAAATAAATAAATAAAATAAATAAGACCTCCCCCCAGACATTAGAATGACTACGGATCTCCGCTCCTTCCGTCAGAAACTTAAAACCCACCTATTCCAGCTAGCCGGCTTGGCCTAATTCCACCTATCCCACCTCAGTCCTATTTCTAAATTTTTTAAGATTGGTTTTAAGGTCTGTTTTTTAATTTTTATAAATTGTACAGGGGTTGTTTAATCTGATTTTTATTTATGTGTATGATTGTTTGCATGTTTTTAAATTTATTCCTGTACACCTCCCCGAGTCCCTCCGGGGAGAGGGGGCGGTCTAGAAATTTAATAAATAAAATAAATTCCTGCTTCCTTCATATATTATAACCTCCATCCCCCTAATCATCATCTTTGTGTTCTTTCCAGAGTCTCAACATCCGTTTTATATTGAGGTGACCAAAACTGGCTGTCAAGCCGGCCTCCATCAGTAACCAAGAAAGAAACCACACAACTCCATATTTCAGAATTAAGAGTACTTTTACTGGTTATGAGTAGATAGCAGCTAAGCAAAGCAAGATCTGAGGCAAAAGCATGCGTAATCATAGATATCAATATGTGACCCAACTCCCTCCCCCTAGTAACCCCATCCCCCAGTCCAATCCGCACACCCCACAGGTGTCATGTGGGCTGCATCTTCAAAAAACATCATCAGGTTGGTATGCCGGACGGTTGGCCTTGGCGGCAATTCCACTATCTGTGGCATGCGCAGTAGATGGTGAGAAAACCACTCCCTTCTTCACTCACTCCTGTGCTGAAGCTTCCCCTCCCAAATACCATGTTATCTTCCCCCCTCCCCGTTTCAATGGCAGCCGAAAGCAAGCAGTAAAGCAGAGGCTGACACTGGCTGCAGCACTCCAAGTGTGGTCTTACTAAGGCTTTATAAGGCAGTACTAACATTTTATGTGTTTTCGATTCTATCCCTCTGTTGATAACATATGCAAAATTAAATACACACCCCATTAAATATTAAATATAATATTCACAGCATTAAAGGTCTTCCGTGTCCCATTTTTCCAAGAGAATTGTGTTTAGCTTATTTTGAAAGGAATGCAACTGTTTCTTTTGTCAGTGGAGATTCTCAATCATCCAGGTCGTTTTTCAAGGTACTGCATTTTTCGGACCATAAGACGCACACCAGAGTATAAAATGCTCCATGATTTTGAAGAGGTAAATTTTAAAAAAGGTTTTGCACTCTGCAGGCCTCCCAAACCCTCTGCAAGCCTCATTTTTGGGGGGAGGACCATTTATTAGACTAGAACAGGGGTCAGCAACCTGCAGTTCTGCAGCTACATGTGGCTCTTTCATCCCTCTGCTGTGGCTCCTTGTCGCCGGTCGGCTCCACAATTGATAGGGCTTTTGGTTAGGACAGGTAGACAAAAAAGGAGACTGCGCTAGGAGGAGACTCTATGGTAGGGAGAACTGGACTTCCGTCGGCTCCAGAATTGAAAGGGGGGCTTCTGGTTAGAGCCTTTGTGGCTCTTTGAGTGTTTAAGGTTGTCAACCCCTGGACTAAAACAGGGGTGTCAAACTCAAGGCCCAGGGGCTGGATCAAGCCCATGAGGGGCTTAGATCTGACTCGTGGGGGCCACCCTGGAAACAGCAAAGTATTGGCCTGCAGTGCCTCTACCAGCAAAAAGGAGCTTGGGAAGGCCATGTGTGGCCCTCCTGAGCTCCATTTTCACTGGCAGAGGGTTGCAGGAAGCCGTCGCAGTCAAAAACCAAGCTCGGGAGCCTGTTTTCGCTGGCAGAGCTCTCAGGCCACCAAAGGCACCTCCAACACAAGTGACATCAAGCTGGCCACACCCACCCTGGCCACGCCCCCCATTCCCCCCAACCCCTGAGGTCAAACACAACCTTGATGTGGCCCTCAATAAAATCGAGTTTGACTCCCCTGGACCAGGAGTGGGTTTCAGCCGGCGTTACTGCAAGTTCGCTCGTGCATGTGCTGGTTGCGCGCATGCACAGTTCAATGCACAGTTAGGCCCCGAACCGGGCCAAACTGTTAAGAATCCACCTCTGCCCTGGACTAGAAGGAGATGCCAACCGCAAGCTTTCCCAGACAGGCATTGTGCAACCTCAGCTGTCTATGTGCTGGTTGGATTTCTGCACTGCAGGCTACATCAGACGACATTGAGAGCTCATTCAGAAAATGCATTTACACCAACAGTACCCTCCAGGGCTGTTATGTGGCTGACAGGCATATAGAAATGTCAAGGCACTGCCTACCTCTGGCCCCAAGGCAAAGCTTGGATGTTGGATTTTCAAGACCTAACCAAGTTTCAAAGAACCTCAAGGGTTACCTCTTCAATTTTTTTTAAATCTCCAAATGAAGAGATGCAAAGAAGTAGAAGAGAGAAGGATCTTCGCCATGGTGGGGCCCCGTAGCTATTCCACACTTTGAGTTGTTTCTATAGCGCTAAGCATCCCTCTTCTCTAAACCACCTCTCTAGTTTCATGGTCCAATTGCTTTTAAGGGGAATTGATACATTTTATATATCTTTCCTGTGCAATTTATTCATTATCTCTGCCCCCTCCCTTTCTCTCTTTCTCTCTCTGTCTCTCCCTCCCTCTTTCTCTTTCTCTCTTTCTTTCTCCCTCCTTCCCTCCCTCTCTCTCTTTCCCTCTCTCTCCCTCCCTCCCTCCTTCCCTCCCTCTCTCTCTTTATCTCTCTTTCTCTCGCTCCCTATCCCTCTCTCTCTTCCTCTCTCTCCCTCCCTCTCTCTCTTTCTCTCTTCCTCCCTCCTTCCCTCCCTCTCTCTCTTTCTCTCTCTGTCTCTCCCTCCCTCTTTCTCTTTCTCTCTTTCTTTCTCCCTCCTTCCCTCCCTCTCTCTCTTTCCCTCTCTCTCCCTCCCTCCCTCCTTCCCTCCCTCTCTCTCTTTATCTCTCTTTCTCTCTCTCCCTATCCCTCTCTCTCTTCCTCTCTCTCCCTCCCTCTCTCTCTTTCTCTCTTCCTCCCTCCTTCCCTCCCTCTCTCTCTTTCTCTCTCTGTCTCTCCCTCCCTCTTTCTCTTTCTCTCTTTCTTTCTCCCTCCTTCCCTCCCTCTCTCTCTTTCCCTCTCTCTCCCTCCCTCCCTCCTTCCCTCCCTCTCTCTCTTTATCTCTCTTTCTCTCGCTCCCTATCCCTCTCTCTCTTCCTCTCTCTCCCTCCCTCTCTCTCTTTCTCTCTTCCTCCCTCCTTCCCTCCCTCTCTCTCTTTCTCTCTCTGTCTCTCCCTCCCTCTTTCTCTTTCTCTCTTTCTTTCTCCCTCCTTCCCTCCCTCTCTCTCTTTCCCTCTCTCTCCCTCCCTCCCTCCTTCCCTCCCTCTCTCTCTTTATCTCTCTTTCTCTCTTTGTCTCTCTGTCTCTCTCTGTCTCTCTGTCTCTCTCTGTCTCTCTGTCTCTCTCTGTCTCTCTCTCTCTCTCTCTCTCTCTCTCTCTCTCTGCATATATTTAGATCTAGTGTTTTTCAATTTCTGTCTTTAGCTGGAGGCTAAAACATACCAAGAACCATTACAGGGATATGTCTAATGAAAAGAAGGACTAGGGAACATATGGTAGCAGTGTGCTATTATTTGAGGGGCTCCTTCAAAGACGAGGAGATCTATTTTCCAAAGCAACAAAAGGCAAGATGAGAAACAATCGATGGAAACAAACTAAGGAGAAAAGCAACCTAGAACGAAGGAGACATTTCCTGACAGTGGGAACAATCAACCCATTTCCTGGAGTTGTGGGTTCTCCATCACTGGAGGCTTTGAAGAAGAGACTGGACAGCCATCTGTCTGGATGGTAGAGAGTCTCCTGCTTGAGCAGAAGGGTTAGAAGACCTCCAAGGTCCCTTCCAACTCAGTTGAGTTACAAAACTTCCATGGGGATTTGACTTGCCCAACCATAGTTCTTCAGCAGAACATCTGGCCCCAGAGATTGCGGGCATGTGCCTAGTCAAATAGGGGTGGGGTCTTTGGTTGCACTGGTTCCTCTGACTTTTTTGAGCTTTACCTTCTTGAACCTCACTCATTGAAGCCCAGCCACCATTTCCTCACTCATTGTTTTCAGGTTTTCCTCACTCATTGAATCCCAGCCACCATTTCGAAGAGCAAGACTAAAGGAGCAACTTCCTAACAGGGAGAACAATTAACCACTGAAGTCATTTGCCTCAGAGGTGTTATTCAGCCAGTTCTGACAGGTTCTGGAGAACCGGTAGTGGAAATTTTGAGTAGTTCGGAGAACCGGCAAATAGGCTGGCCCTGCCCTTGCTGCCCCCCAGCCTCCCAGCTGATCTTCTTTTGTTGCCCTGCACAGGAGAACAGAGCTGGAAAGCAGGTCAGTGGGGTGGGGAGGGAATGGGGATTTTGCAGTATCCTTCCCCTGCCACGCCCACAAAGCCACACCTACCAAGCCACACCAACAGAACCGGTAGTAAAAAAAATGAATCCCATCACTGGTTTGCCTCCAGAAGTTGTGGGTGCTCCATCACTGGAGGCTTTCAAGAAGAGACTGGCCAATCATTTATCTGAAATGGCACAGGATCTCCTGCTCAAGCAGGGGGTCAGACTACAAGACCTCCAAGGTCCCTTCCAACTCTATTATTCTATAGCTCTGTGTTCTATCTTCCTGCAATATTATTTGGAAACTTTCTCATGTGTCTTTTTTTCTCTGTTTAGCATTTTGTGGTTACTTTATAATCCCTGCAGAAAAAGCTTCCGTTTATTGGATGGATTAGAACGATAATACAATCAACTCCGTAAATACTGTTTGCTTTAGTGATATCATTATAAAGTGGCTTATGGCTACTGTAAAGGAACCATTTACACCCGGTAATGGGAAGTCAAGAGAGTGACAAATTGACTTTCAGCAAGAGAACTCTCCATATAGGTCGCTTTCAAAACAAATAAGCCGTTCCTTTATTAAAAGTCTCTCTTTTAATGCCGAAATACTATGTCGGGGGTGACAGAGAAAATGAGCTGAAGGTGAAAAAACTCTCAGACAAATTAACATTCTTGCTTCTTTCTGTTTATTAAACAGCACCAGGGCTGTGAAAAAGTTACTTTTCCGGCACTTCTTCCCACCTTTTTTGAGACTTGAGATGGTTTGCCAAAGTAGGATTGCGCTGGGCTGTCCTAGTGAAGCCAAAAGGAGGAAAAAGAGCAAAGAGAATGTCTGGATTGATTAGAATGGAGAACAAATCCCTTTGTAGAACCTGGAGTGTAGGGTTTGCAAGACCGAGTTTCTTTGTGTTACGCAAAAAGGGATCAGTGAGGAGAAAATATTAGCGATGCTTTGAGTAGATTGTCCTACAACTTCATTAATGTACGTTTTGGTTCAAACGTCCTTTAACAGGAGATGGCTTTGTCTTCCGAGCTGAGATTGCAACTAGGAAGCAAATTGGATGAATTTGTGCAAACTAATTTGGGATGTCTTTGGGCAGCAAAATACAGTGACGTCTGGTGGTGTTTTTCCACCTGAAACCATACAGCAAGGTTTTCAATCCCAGCCACATGGAAGAGAGAGTATGCCTGTCCGTCTGTCTCTCTCATTCTCCCCTCCCCTCCTCTTCCCATCCCTCCCTCTCTTCCCCTTTCCCTTTCTGTTCCTCTATCCCTCTTCTCTGCCCTCTATCCCTCCCTTCCTCTTCCCCTCCCTCCCGCCCTCTCTTTCCCTTTCCTTCTCTCGTTCTTTCTCTCCCTCCCTCTTCCCCTCCCCCTCCCTGCCTCTTCCCCTCCCTCTCCCCCTCTCTTTTCCTTTCCCTTTCTCTTTTTCTCACTCTCTCTTCCCCTCCCTCCCTCTCTTTCCCTTTCCCTTTCTCTCTCTCCCTCCCCCTCTTCCCTTCCCTCCCTCTCTTTAGAAGAGAAGAGAAATGGAATAGAAATGGAATAGAATAGGAATATTGGAATGAAGACTGGAACGGAGTAGAGTAGGATAGGATAGGAAAGGATGGAATAGAATAGAATAGAATAGAATAGAATAGAATAGAATAGAATAGAATAGAATAGAATAGAATAGAATAGAATAGAATAGCAGAGTTGGAAGGGACCTTGGAAGTCTTCTAGTCCAACCCCCTGCCTAGGCAGGAAAGCCTACACCGCTTCAGACAAATGCAGGTCCAACATCTTCTTAAAAACTTCCAGTGTTGGAGCATTCAAGACTTCTGGAGGCAACTTCTGTTCCACTGATTAATTGTTCTAACTGTCAGGAAATTTCTCCTTAGTTCTTTCCCTTTCTCTCTCCCCTTTCTTCTTAAATGAAAACAAAGCAAAGCAAAGCACTCTATCAGTGTTCTCCATTCAGGGATGGTGAATAATTGAATGGTGGGGATTTATCGCCAGCTACAGGTGAATTGCTGATAGGAACATATTCCCCCATCCCACCTCCATCATGCTTACAGTTGGGAAATGTTTTACCGTTCAATAAACCTCGTGATTGTGAACAATCAAACTGCCCAAGCAGGCGCAACCTCTAATAATTCCAGTTTGGGGAGTCTGGGGTCTTTTGAAGTTGAAGAGACCCTGGACCAGAGTCAGTTGGGGGAAAAAAGGAGGGAAGAACACTCCGTAGCAAGGTTTCTCAACTTTAGCTACTTTACGTCCGTGTGGACTTCAACTCCCAGCATTCTCCAGCCATCATGGCTGGCTGGAGAATTCTGGGAGCTGAAATCTACACATCTTAAAAGTTGTCAAGGTTGAGCGATGCTCTTCTAAAACAGATCAGCCTGGGGCTCCGTTTCACCTAAGTGCTAGGCAGGAATGACTCCTGCTTTATTTTCTACTTGTCCTCGTTCAACTGTAACAAAGGAGGATTTGCTTTTTATTATTATTATTATTTATCATAAAAGGAGGAAAGCATTTCATTGCAATTCCCATAGGTGTAGCGTGTCATTCCTGTTCTGATTTAATGAGAAGGAGGCCTGCAAGGCGTATTTCTGAATTGCTCCCTTTCACTGCATGATCCTGATAATTTCTGATAATCAGTAGCCTCTCGGGCTGGTCATTCAATCCCAAAGGAAGACTGTATTCTGCTTGGCATAATGAAAGGGGGGGGAATGCACTCTGAGATTGAAGGTTTATGGGTGTGTATGAAAGAAGGAGAGGGCCAGTGGTGGGTTGCAGGCAGTACGCCCCAGTACGGGTGTACCGGAGCCTGCCCGGAGCACCGGATACCGTTCTGGGATGGTGTTCCAGAGACCTCACCCGTCCACCCAAGCTCCTTACTGGTCTTTTAAGTCTCTGGCACTTCCGTGCACATGCATGGCGCATGCAGCACCTGTGTGACACTGTGCTGAGCAGCTGGAGCATCCCAGAGGCTTGTGGAAGCGGTAAGATGCATGCGTACGCACTGTGCTCGTCCATGTGGATGACGCCGGGCTCGTTCCAATTGTACCGGTTGGAACAGGATCCGCAACCCACCACTGGAGAGGGACTGTCTGTCAACTCTGAAGCTGGCCTGACTAAGGCCATCTGTGAGGCATCTCTGTGGCCCCCAATGGTGAGGGGAGGAATGGAGACAGCTGGAGGGGAGGGCATTGTAGCCAAAACAAACTAGTTTCCTCTGGGAACCAAGGACATTCCCTCAGGTGGCTGAAGAGAGGAGGAGTGAAGTTGCCAAGCAACCAGACAGCTCCTTGATTAAACCTTGTCACTGGTTATTTGGGAAAAGGGGGAAAACTTTTACTTTTAATTAGGTGAAAACTGTGGGAACCTTTAGAGTCGGTTTTCACCAGTCCGATATATCCAATAAAACTCTTCTTTAAGGAATCTACGTGTCTTAGAGTTCTGTTTGCCATAAATGCATTACTTGGAACCTTGATAGGGTGAGGGAGAAAGAGAGGGGGAGGGGGAGAGATCGAGGAAGAGACACTTGTAGAAAGGAAAGTGAATGATGGCCATGAGTTAGAGAGTTGAGGAATTCTAGGAGTTCAAATCCACAAATCTTTAAATTGCCAAGTTTAGAGACCCCTGCCCTGAGGCATTAATAGTAGTTTACATATCATCAGGGCTAGATTCACAAGCCTCTGTGGCCAGAACAATACAGAATAATAGGGACATGGTGGCTCAGTGGCTAAGACACTGAGCTTGTTGATCAGAAAGGTCAGCAGTTCGGTGGTTCGAATCCCTAGCGCAGTGTAACGGATTGAGCTCCCGTTACTTGTCCCAGCTTCTGCAAACCTAGCAGTTCAAAAGCATGTAAAAAATGCAAGTAGAAAAATAGGAGTCATGCCGGCCACATGACCACGGAGACATCTTGGGACAGCGCTGGATCTTCGGCTTAGAAACAGAAATGAGCACTGCCCCCTAGAGTCGAGAATAACTAGCACATATGTGTGTGGGGAACCTTTACCTTTACCTGTACAGAACAATATATTACAAGGACTGGAACAATCTCCTGTAGAGCTAGTTTTGCCTAAATCTTCTCTGAAAAGTCTCTGTCAATGATCAAATCTGAAGGAGAAACTTTCAGATATCTTTCTGCATTTATGCCGGAATTGGAGAAACAAAAAACCCGGTGCTGCCTCCTTGCTATTATCCATCACCTTTGTCAGATAAGTGTAAAATATATGCCATCTTGTGTTGGCAAGAGGATACAGCAGTGTTTGCATTTTCATCCCTGCGTCCGTTTCATTCTTTCCCTTTCTATATAGTTCAATATAAAAGTCATTTGGCAAGTTTTAATTAGATGGAAAAAAGAAAAGTATTACCAGAAGCCGAAAGAGAATAGTAAAGTTGGAAGGAACTTTGGAGGTCTTCTAGCTCAACAAGAGTCTTTATACCATCCCAGACAAGTGGGTGTCCGGTGTCTTTTTGGAAGCCTCCAGTGATGAAGCACCCACAATTTCTGGAGACAAGCTGTTCCACTGAGTAATTGTCCTCACGATTAGGACGTTTCTCCTTAGTTCTAGGTCGCTTCTCTCCTTGGTTAGTTTCTATCCATTGCTACTTCCTTCTGGTTCTTTGGAAAGTAGTTTGACAAAAAAAAAACCTCATCTTTGTAGGAGCCCCTCAAATATTGGAACACTGCTATCGCGACACCCCTAGTCCCTCTCTTCACTAGACTAGCCATGCCCGATCCTGCCACCGTTCTTCACATGTTTTATCCTCCAGTCCTCTAATCATCTTTGTTGCTCTTCTCTGCCCTCTTATCTCAACATCTTTATTTGTAAAATGGTGACAGAAACTGGAGGCAGCATTGAAGCATCTTTTGAAGCCAGACCAGAGCAAGGCAGCAGGCTTAATGTCTGAATAAGAAGAAAGAGAGAATAAAAATTCTGTGGATGCAATGAAGTTGCTCATGACCATCCGCAAGCATTCCGTAACTTGTTTGGAAAAGCTCGTGAAACATTACAGGCAGACAGGATAGCAATAGGACTTAGATTTATATACCACTTTACACTGCTTTACAGCATGCTCTAAGTGGTTTACAGAGTCAGCCTCTTGCCCCCAACAATCTGGGTCCTCGTTTTACCCACCTCGGAAGGATGGAAGACTGAGTCAACCTTGAGCCTGGTGAGATTTGAATTGCAGTACTGCACTCTGACCACTACGCCATCATAGCTCCTTCCTTCCTTCCTTCCTTCCTTCCTATCTTCCTTCCTTCCTTCTTTCCTTCTTTCCTTCCCTCCCAAAAGCAACTAGACTTGTATACCGCTTCACAGTGCTTTTACAGCTCTCTCTAAGTGGCTTACAGAGTCAGCATGTTGCCCCCAATAATCTGGGTCCTCATTTTACCCACCTCGGAAGGACTGAAGGCTGAGTCAACCTTGAGCCTGGTGGGATTTGAACTGCCAAATTGCAGGCAGCCAGCAGCCAGAAGTAGCCTGCAGTACTGCAATCTAACCACTGCACCATCATGGATAGCATTGCAGTTTGCCAAACAAGTCAGCACAAGTTGTTATGTCTACAATTAGGACCATTGCTAAGCAAGAGGGTTGTACAATGACTCATTCCTGATTTTATGCTCTTTTTGGCCACAGTTGTTAAGTGAATCATTGAAGCTGTTAAGTGAATCTGGCTTCCCCCACTGGCTTGTTGGAAGCTAGCTGGGGAGATCACAAATGGTGATCACATGACCTCCAGGACAGCAATAGCAATAGCCCTTAGACTTATATATCACTTCACAGTGCTCTTACAGCCCTCTCTAAGCGGTTTACAGAGTCAGCCTCTTGCCTCACAACAATCTGGGTCCTCATTTTACCCACCATGGAACGATGGAAGGATGAGTCAATCTTGAGCCAGTCAGGATTGAACTCCTGGCAGTTGGCAGAGTCAGCTTGAAAAACTGCATTCTAACCACTGAACGATCACGGCGAGAGAGAGACAAAGAGATAGATAGGTAGGTGACAGAGATAGAGAGATGCTAGATAGAGATATATTAAAGAGATAAATAGCAATAGCACTTAGACTTATATACCGCTTTACAGTGCTTTTACAGCCCTCTCTAAGTGGTTTACAGAATCAGCCTCTTGCCCCCAACAATCTGGGTCCTCATTTTACCCACCTCAGAAGGATGGAAGGCTGAGGTAACTTTGAGCCTGGTGAGATTCGAACTACTGGAAGTGGGCAGAATCAGCCTTTTATATTAACCACTGTCAAGGAAGGAAGGAAGGAAGGAAGGAAGGAAGGAAGGAAGGAAGGAAGGAAGGAAGGAAGGAAGGAAGGAAGGAAGGAAGGAAGGACCATAGCAATAGCACTTAGACATATATACTACTTCACAGTGCTTTGACATCCCTCTCTAAGCGGTTTACAGAGTCAACCTCTTTCCCCCAAACAATCTGGGTCTTCATTTTACCCACCTCGGAAGGATGAAAAGCTGAGTCAACCTTGAGCCTGGTGAGATTCGAACTGCCAAATTGCAGGCAGCAGAAGTAGCCTGCAGTACTGCACTCTAACCACTGTGCCACAGCTGCAACAGTTCTAAGTACACGCCAGCTACCAAATGTTGGAATCTGGATCATGTGAGCTTGGGGATGCTGCCAGAGTTGTAAGTGTAAGGGCCACTCCTAAGTACTTTTTTCACTGCTGTTGTAACTTTAAAGAATCACTCAAACAAACATATAAGTCAAGAGCTACCTGTTGTCAAGGTTCCGACTGACGAATCCAAACAAGCAGGCACTGATGAGCCGACCCAATCTCGTAACGCAAAACTTTATTGAGTACATCATTTCGGCAAAAAATGAAGCAAAACCAGTTCTGGGGAATTCCCAGGCAACTCAGTATAATTAAAGTATAGAATCCTCCCATTCCTTCCCCCCACCCCTCTATTTGTGTAGGTCATATTGTCCAATTAGGTGTCCAGGTTTTGTTGTGGGAAGATCTGGTGAATACCGACTGAAATGACCTTGGTTCTCAAGAGACTGTTTCTTGTTATCACCTGGAAATACACATTCCAATCTCTCTCTCTGTCTCTCTGTCTCTCTATCTCTGTCTCTGTCTCTCTCTCCCTCCCTCCCTCCCTCCCTCCTTCTCCCCCCTCCTTTTTCCAGCCTGTTGGCAAGCTATGAAGCAGTGAAAATGAAGGCAGTTTGAATGCATTTCGAAGCTTGACACCTGTCTTATTAAATTCCAAGGAAATTTCTGTTCTACAAATGCAAGCATTTTGTTTTCTACTGTCATTCTCTTTAAATTGCTCTTCAACCATTTTCCTGGTGCTCTTTCAATAAATTTATCCCAAGCTTCTAAGTTCTGGTACATTATATGTCTTCTGTAGAGATCCAGCTGCATGAGGATTTTTTTTTTAAATTTGGTTAGTTTTTAAAGACTTCTTTGAGAAATGTTAAATTGTGGGTTTCTCAGGCCTGGAAGTCATCTTTTACCTTCAGGCCTGCCACATTTTCTGCTGTGAGAAAACGGGAGGGGGGAATTATATGAATTATGGGAGAAACATAGTCTAAATAACATTCCTTTCTACCAGAGTCAAAGTCATCTTTCCCTGCACCTGGAGTGGCGTGACTGGGAGGCAACTCCAGTTGGGAGGGTGCTTGATGGGTCCATGTGATGGACATGTGGGTGCTGGGCAGGAATTTGAACTTTCACTTGGGTGGGGAAAACCTGGAACTTTCAGATTGGGGTTTTCCCTGATGTGCCAATAGGACATCTCTAATAAAGTGGAACTTTAAGGAAACTCAAGCCTTGGAGTCTTCTTTCATTGGGGAGGGGGGGGGGTCTTACCTGGAACCTTGACAGGGTTTTTATTGCTGTACCTTGCTCAGAGTCACCGTGTGTGAATTGGGCAGGCGTATAAAATTACTTAATAAAAATAAGTACAGATTTTTTTTTTTTAAAGTAAATAAGGAGACAGCTTCTAGAATTATCTTTATACCGCGAAATGCTTCTGGATACTTGGTAAGTTTTTACATTCTTTTCACGGTGCTTGAAAAACAGAGCAAAATTGTTAAATGTTGCTTTTCATTCTTCTGTTTATCATATTCCATTCTGGTTTCTCTCTTTGCAATTTTGAGGGGGAGGCGGAATACTACACGACAGAAGTTATATTGTGATGTCTTTTCCCAGACATTCATAAAAGCGAAGCTTCTGTTCACCAAATAGATAGATAATTGCAGAGTAGAAAACCCTCACACATACATTAAGGTAGGAATTCACCATGAACCACTTTGATCAAAAGGCAGATGAGAGATCAGAAGGAGATGTAATGAAGCTTTGAAACTGAGCAGGCCACAAAGACCTTCTCAAAATTCTCCATCAAATCTGCAGGCAAAGAAGATGAGTGGAAGATCTCCCCAGCTTTCTCAAAAAGAAGAAAGGTATGGTCCCAAGGGAGAAGTGGCACCAAAATAATAGGGCAACAAAATAACAACAGAGTTGGAAGGGACCTTGGAGGTCTTCTGTTCCAGGCCCCTACTCACCATTTCAGACAAGTGGCTGCTCAGTGTCTCATTAAAAAGCAGTAACTGTAAGAGGGATCTTGGAGTCTTAGTAGACAACCAATTAAATATGAGCCAACAGTGTGAAGTGGCAGCCAAAAAAGCCAATGCAATCCTAAACTGCATTAACAGAAAGATACAATCGAGATCACGTGAGGTACTAATACCTTTCTATAAAGCCTTAGTAAGACCACACCTAGAATACTGCATCCAGTTTTGGTCACCCCACTATAAAAAGGATGTTGAGACTCTAGAAAAAGTGCAGAGAAGAGCAACCAAGATGATTAGGAGACTGGAGGCTAAAACATACAATTAATAGTTGCAGGAACTGGGCATGGCTAGTCTAGGGAAGAGAAGGACCAGGGGAGACATGATAGCAGTCTTCCAATATTTGTGGGGCTGCCACAGAAAGGAAGGGGTCAAGCTATTTTCCAAAGAGTTTGGACTGCCATTTGTCAAAAATAGTGTAGGGTCTCCTGCTTGGGAAGGGGGTTGGACTAGATGACCTACAAGATCCCTTCCAACTCTGTTGTTATTCTGTTACCCTGTTATTTTGTTGGCACTTCTCCCTTGGGACCATACCTTTCTTCTCCTTGAAAAAGCTGGGAGATCTTCCACACATCTTCTTGAGTGCCTCCAGCGATGGAGCTCTCAGAACTTCTGAAGGCCAAAAGTCCTCGGTTGAGATAAGAATAAAGTGTAGGAAGCCAACACATGCTAGAGAAAGATTTAGACTTTGAAAAAAACCACTGCTACTTCCTGAATAAAATGTGCAGGGACATCTCCCCTCCATTCATGGGGTTCTCGCCAAAATTCTCTTCTCCCTGAGCTGAAACTTTTTCTGAATCAAATTCCCTTTCCCTCGAACTAAAGCACCGTGGGTGGAAACAGAAGGTGCTACAGATTTCTGTCTTCTACGACTGTGGGAGAAACTATATCAGGACATGCCAGTGGGCAATAAATATTCACGAGTGTCTCCGTTTAGAAAGATGAAGTGAGGTTATTATTCCAAGATGAAAAGAGAGGCTCTAAGTCCCATTGTTTGCGTGCTTCGTGTTTCACCAAGGTGCGCTATTAATACCTCTTAGCAGAAAGATTTCAATTACTTCTGAGGGGAAATGGGACCCTCTCCTTTCCTGAGCATTTAGCAGCCTGTTAATGATCGTGATGAATCTAAATTCTCTGATATTCCACCTGACAGAAGGTCCCTTTTGGAGGCGATCAGCCGGATTCCATGGGAGACAGAATTCCAGGAGGGATGAAGGCTACTGCTCTGTAATTTCAGATGATGGATTGGGCTTGATTAGTGATCCATTAAAGTGCTCCTGGAAAGTCTAAAGTTATGATCAGAGCACTCTGAAGTTAGGGAACAGGGAGCGGGGAGAGAAGGCAGCTCATTAACAAGCTCTCATCTGACACATTTTAATTGCCGGCAAAGTAACCCAGTCTAATATTTCATAACGTTAGAAGACACGTTGCTATGAAGAGACATTCGGACAGAAGGGAAGCCATTCTGTGGATAGAAGGGACACGGTGGGAGGGCAAGGCTTAGCTTGGGTGTGCTCAAATTTTGCAACACAATAGTCCCAGGGGTGGGCTTCAAAATTTTTAGCAAGGAGTTCTCTACCCAGTTGCTGGATGGGTGTGACCATGATGGGCGTGGCCTAGTTGGCCTCCTGCACCATGGGGATGGGGGGGTTGCCCTCCCCGAGCTCTGGAGCTTCCAGGAGGGCGAAAATGGCCTCCCCAGGCTTCGGAGGACCTCTGGAGGCTGAAAAACGGGCCTACCAGAAGTTTGGGAAGGCCAGAAACGGGTCCATTTCAAGCCTTTCCAAACTTCTGGTAGGCACATTTGTTGCCCACCCTGAGCCTCCATGTGCGCCCTGCACTTACGGGCATCCAAAATGGGCCGCGTTTTACTTATGTTTTAATTGAAGGAGAAAGGTGAGAATACAATAATGTTGTTAAATAGACTAATAACGATACAATGTTTTAATTGAAGGAGAAAAGCAAAAATATAATAATGTTGTTAGACTAATAATAATAATACAATGAAACACTGACATATATATATGAATAATTTAGAATTTTTTGTTATAAAATGAAGGACAAAGATAATAAATGAACTAATGTACATTTGATAGAAGATTGGCAATATAATATATAACTCTGAGTGCATACTATAAAGATATCCTGTTGAAAGTAGTGATAGATATATAAGCATAAACACTTGGTAAATTCTTTTATACTGTAAAAATATTTAAAATGGGACAATGATTGCATAAAGGTACGTTGTTGTTCAGCAGACAATCAAGAATGTAAGAGAATTAAGCTTATTGAAAAGAAAGAAATAGGAATCGTAATTGAACATATGCTGTTCAATGAAAGTGAGTTTTTTGGTTATATTGGATGGAAAAACTGTGATTGTATATGTAATCAAAAATACGGATGCAAAAACACTTGTAACCAAACGATATGCTGTATGTAATGGATGAAAATTTTTTAATGTTGGCTTTTATGTTTAAAAATAAAAAAATGTGAAAAAAAAACAAAAAACAAAATGGGCCGCATGGGGGCTCCTGGGAGGGAAGGAGAGGGAAGGGGTGGGACCAGCCAGGAGTGGGGTTTGGGGGTTCTCCAAACTGCACAGAATCTTAGCTAGAGGTCCTCCTGAACCCCTGCCAATCCCTAGTAGCCCAACCCTGAATGGTCCTTGACGCACGGCCACAATTCAACTCAAAACATCCCTTGTTAAGCGAGACAATTGCTCAGTGAGTTTTGCGCCGTTTTACGATCGTTCTTACCACGCTCGTTTAAGCGAATCACTGCAGTTGTTGAGTTAGCAACACGGTTGTTAAATGAATCTGGGTTCCCCGCTGACTTTGCTTGTCAGAAGTGCGTAAAAGTGGATCACGTGACCCCCGGAACACTGCGACCGTCATAAATGTGAGTCAGTTGCCAAGCGTCTCAATTTTGATCCCAGCACCATGGGTATGTCTCAACGGTCATAAGTGGGGGGAAACAGTCACATTTTTTCAGTGTCATTGCAACTTCGAACGGTCACTAAATGGTTACAACTAAATGGATACCACTTACAAATGGTTGTAAGTTGAGAACCACCTATGCCTCGGCCCCCAGTATTTCCTACGATAACCCTTCCCATGTATAAAACCAGTGGTGGGATTCAAATAATTTAACAACCAGTTCTCTGCCCTCATGATTTCTTCCAACAGCCAGTTCACCAAACTGCTCAGAAAGTTAACCACCGATTCTCCTGAATTGGTGCAAAGTGGCTGAATCCCACCACTGAATAAAAAACTAAATGAAAAAAACAAAGCTGCATTAATCTGTGGGTTGCTTTGACTAATTACTTGGATGTCCAAGTAATTAGGTATCTTCCAAAACTTTCCTTACTTTATCTGTGCAAGTCTATGGAGGTTCTGTGGGGGAAACAAAATTTATTTACGGATTTTGGTAGAATAGAATGGTTGTAACTCAGGGTTAAAATGTGGGGTCCTTGGTGCTCTCTGAGCCTGGTGGTTTTCTGCAGACATTTCTTTAGAATAGCAGAGATGGAAGGGATCTTGGAGGTCTTCTAGTCCAACCTCCTACCTAGGCAGGAAACCCTACACCACTTCAGACAAATGGATATCCAACATTTTCTTAAAAACTTCCAGTGTTGGAGCATTCACAACTTCTGGAGGCAAGTTGCTCCACTGATTAATTGTTCTAACTGTCAGGAAGTTTCTCCTCAGTTCTAAGCTGCTTCTCTCTTTGATTAGTTTCCACCCATTGCTTCTTGTTCTACCCTTTAGGTGCTTTGGAGAATAGTTTGACTCCCTCTTCTTTGGGGCAGCCCCTGAGATATTAAGTATTAATCTCACTTTATAAAGCTTTAGTAAGATCACAGAATATTGCAGCCAGATCTGATCACCATATTATTAAAAAAAAACATATTGAGACCGTGGAAAGAGTGCAGAGAAGAGCAAGAAAGATGAATAGGGGGCTGGAGGCTAAAACATATGAAGATTGCAGGATTTGGGTATGTCTAGTTTGATCAAAAGAAGGACTAGGGGGTGGAAGGGATCTTGGAGGTCTTCTAGTCCAACCCCCTACCTAGGCAGGAAACCCTACACCACTTCAGACAAATGGCTATCCAACATTTTCTTTAAAACTTCCAGTGTTGGAGCATTCACAACTTCTGGAGGCAAGTTGCTCCGCTGATTAATTGTTCTAACTGTCAGGAAATTTCTCCTTAGTTCTAGGTTGCTATTCTCCTTGATTTCATCAACAAACTAGGTAATATCATCAGCATGACATTACCTAGTTTGGTAATGAAACATCTGCAAGAAAATCTGTCCCACCCTCAAACAAAATTAGGGAGCAGAAATATATTTTTGCATGCCGTTGATGGCATATTTGCAATTTCTTTCAACGTAGCTGCCAGGAATAGTTGCATCATATAGCCTTTATTGTCATTGTACATCATGTATACAGTGAAATTGGTGAATTGTTTGAATGGTGCTTGCTTTCTCTGTCTCCCTCTAAAATCTATAGAAATCCAAAACTCACAACTATCAGAAATCTTTCATTGGTTTTCAAATGGAAAAGAAACAACACAGTCAGAGAAAAGAGGATTGACTTATTCTCCAAAGCACTTGAGAGCAGAGCAAGAAGTAATTGATTAGTAGGTCATTAAAGAGACATCCAATCTGGAGCTAAGGAGAAATTTCCTGACTGTGAGAACAACTAATCAGTGAAACAGCTTAAATCTGGAAGATATGGGTGCTCCATCACTCAAGGTTTTCAAAAAGAGATTAGACAGCCATTTGTCAGAAAGAGTATAGGACGTCCTGCTCAAGCAGGGGATTGGACTAGAAGACCTCCAAGGTCCCTTCCAACTGTGTTATTCTGCATCCTGTAAGTCTTCCCTCTGCAGTAGAGACTGGGCATTGAGTGCAAGAAGTTTCTGGTTAGTTCTGTAATGAATGACGATGGAGTCAGGAAAGAACATTTCTCTCACAGAGCTTAAAGTCACTTTTCAAAATGTATTTTGTCAGAAAATAAATAGGTTTGGGGATGTTGAACTTCAGCTTTGCTTGATGTGAAAGAAAAAGCTGAGGAAGAAAAGAGAGCAATGGTAGACCCATATAACTAACAAATGGGAGAGGAATTTGCCAGTAGTTTATCTCTTAAATAGCAGCTCTGTCTAACTTGCAAAAAGAAGAGATTAAAAGCATTCCAACAAACTCCACCTTAGTGAACTTAAATTGTAGAAGAGGGCTGGATGTTCCCATCACATTCTTTTCTCTCTCTCTCTGCTCATTTAGGACTTTATGAATGTCCTGGTTTTTCTAATAAAGTTTATTGCAAATTAGTTGAAGCCGATGTCTTATCCTTTATTGCCCTGCATGTACTTTATTCATGTATATTTTTTATTAAGGGTTTTAATTACAATAGTAAAATTGAATACAAACAAAAAGAAAGAAGAATGGAAAGAATGAAAGGTGCAAAGGAAAAGAAAAAATGGAAGGGAGGAAGGGAGAAGGAGGAGAAGGAGAGGGAGAAGGAGAGGGAGAAGGAGAGGGAGAAGAAGAGGAGGAGGAGGAGGAGGAGGAGGAGGAGGAGGAGGAGGAGGAGGAGGAGGAGGAGGAGGAGGAGGAGGAGGAGGAGGAGGAGGAGGAGGAGGAGGAGGAGGAGGAGGAGGCTGTATTGTCATTGTACATCATGTATAGGACAAAATTGGTTTAGCCTCTACTGGTGCAATCCATAATAAAATAACATAAAATGAGGAAAATTCACTCAACAGATGTCTCACTTAGCAACAGAAATTTTGGGCTCAATTGTGGCCGTAAGTCAAGTACTATCTGCATTGCATTCTGACTTCCCATTTTACCAACTACAGCAGAATGAAATGAAATGCCCTTTAGAGCTCTAAATAATTCTATTGTTGCCTAAGATTTTTCTAATTAACTTCAAGCTCTTTTTTTTAATTCTTTTCTAGTATTTTGCAAATAAATAACACTTTATGAGTGAGAAAAATCAAGTTAGTCCTGTCGAACACGGCTTCTCTTTTTATGATGTGGCTGGATAACGTCTAATGGCGGCTTCCTTTTGCACAAATATTGAAGCTTCCTTCATTGCTCATGCAAGGCAGTTGAGAAATTTCAGTCCAGCTGGGATGCTTAAGTTAACATCAACATGCTCATTTTAGACTAATATTCCCAAATTAAGTACCCAATGGCTTTAGTAGTTGGCTTGTTTAGCACTTTTAATTTCCCTCAAAGTAAGTTATTGATTGCAGAGTGGATTGCATGGGAATTGAGCTGTCAATGCTCTAATGTTATCTTCGGAGAAAAGCTGGTTTCTGGTCTGAAAGAGGCAATGGGTAGACAGGCAGGAAACAGGAGGAAAAGAATATTCTGAAAAAATTAGAGCAGGAAACAGTAGGAATCTTCCCTATTTTAATATGTAACAGTAACATGCAAACACTATTAATTAATTGAAATTAATTCATGACATGAGTTTTGTAGAAAGGAAGGAAGGAAGGAAGGAAAGAGGAAGAAAGAGAGAGAGGGGAGAGAGAGAGAACAAGAGAAAGAAAGAAGGAAGGAAGGAAAGAGAAAGGAAGAGAGAGAAAGAGAGAGAGAGAGAGGGAGAAAGGAAGGAAGAGTTTTGGATGAGAAATCTTAAGGCAGGAACACATTGCAGACTGGGGAATATTGGCGATAAATCTTCGCATCCATTCCAGGTGTATTTCTCCGCTAGCCTGTAATTCCTGAGAGTCCTTAACCCACGTTAAAGAGTTTAAAGACAATTTTCCTCCAATTGCTCAAGCTCATTCTGACCTCCTAGCTACGATCCGTCATCGATTATTTTGCCACTTGAGAGTGGACTCTTTTACTCAGTGAGAGGGAGAGAAAGTGAGATCGTGCTCCCTTTTTCTCTCCAAACTTGGAGGTTTGTCACCCTATCGGGATGGTGGATATTTAGAGAATTGTGAAGAGTTTGGCTACGGAAGTCCCTCTGAAGTCTTGATCGTCCCAGTAATGAACTTGGCCACTGTGTGTGACATCCGGAAGTGTTAGGAACTTGCCTTCAACTTTAACAACGGCTGAATGACACAAGGGCAGGACAATGAGAAGTCCTTAGGAGAAGGTCTTTGTTACAACTCACTGCATGCCAATAGTGGAAACCCTGGATAATCAAGCTAGGAAGAAAATGAATCGAGCGTTAATGTGCCTTTAAATGTAAAAAGATCCATTTGGCTAATCAGCTTTATTGCTCACAAATTAGGAGCCCTGAGAATGAGGTCCTACCAACACGGGAGGTGAGGTCAAGCTCCCCCCTATGATTGGCACAGCGATTATTCTAATTGTGTTATTACTTTTAATTGTGATGAGGGCTTCTAAGGCTACCATAAATAAGAGGAGTCACGGACGGACAAGCTTCCCTGGCCCTCCAACCCCTCGCCTTACACTGAAGGGGGCTTTGGCAGCATCTGAAAAGCTTCACGGACACAAAGTGAGCTTTCAGAGTATGACTCAAACTGCAACATTGCAAAGACAGGGGGTGGCAGAGGAGTCCTAAGAAACGAGAATATTATTAATGTTCTCATTAACAGGCTTCCTAATTTACTGCTGCGCTCTGATTAATGGCCAACCAGGCTCCCCGTGGATGGTCGGTTTCACACTCGGCACTCACACACACGTCAGCTTGATCTTCAAACGGTTTACTGACAAGGAGCGAGACGGTCCCACCCTAAGGCAGGCAGAGGCATCTGTGCAACCCTACAAACCAACCCAGGAGAGCAAGGACAAGAGAGAGATTTTAGTCCAGAAGCAAAACCGAGCACAATGAGCCACGGTGGTGCAGTGGTTAGGGCACAGTACTGCAGGCTACTTCTGTTGACTGCCGGCTGCCTGCAATTTGGCAATTCCAATCTCACCAGACTCAAGGTTGACTCAGCCTTCCATCCTTCTGAGGTCAGTAAAATGAAGACCCAGATTGTTGGGGGCAAGAGGCTGATTCTGTAAACAGCTTAGAGAGAGATGTAAAGCACTGTGGAATGGTATTTAAGTCTAAGTGTTATTGCTCTGGCCCGTCCTTCCTTCCTTCTTTCCTTCCTTCCTTCTTTCCTTCCTTCCTTCCTTCCTTCCTTTCTTCCTTTCTTCCTTTCTTTCTTTCTTCCTTCCTTCCTTCCTTGCCAGTGGTTAGAAGACAGTATAAAAGTCTGACTCTGCCCACTGCCAGTAGTTCAACTCTCACCAGGCTAAGGGTTGACTCAGTCTTCCATCCTTCTGAGGTGGATCAAATGAGGACCCAAATTGCTGGGAGCAAGAGGCTGACTCTATAAAACTGCTTAGAGAGCATTGTGTTGTTAGTAGTTGCGAAGTCGTGTCCGACCCATTGTGACCCCATGGACAATGTTCCTCCAGGCCTTCCTGTCCTCTACTATCCTGTGGAGTCCATTTAAGCTCACATCGACTGCTTCAGTGACTCCATCCAGCCCCCTCATTCTCTGTCGTCCCCTTCTTCTTTTGCCCTCCATCATTCCCAGCTCTTCTCCAGGGAGTCCTTCTCCAGGGAGTCCTTCCTTCTCCTTAGGTGGCCAAAATCTTTGAGTTTCCTCTTCAGGATCTGGCCTTCTAAAAAGCAGTCAGGATTGATCTCCTCTAAGACTGACCAGTTGGATCGCCTTGCAGTCCAAGGGACTCACAGGAGTCTTCTCCAGCACCAGAGTTCAAAGGCCTCCATTCTTTGGTGCTCAGCCTTCCTTATGGTCCAACCTTCACAGCCGTCCATTGCAACTGGGAAAATCATAGCCTTGACTAGACACACTTATGTTGGCAGGCTGATGTCTCTGCTTTTTAGTAAGCTGTCTAGATTTGCCATAGCTTTCCTTAAAAGACATTTGCTCCTGGGACGCTTAATGTTGGGAATGATGGAGGGCAAAAGAAGAAGGGGATGGCAGAGAATGAGGCGGCTGGATGGAGTCACTGAAGCAATAGGCGAGCTTAAATGGACTCCAGAGGATGGTAGACGACAGGGAGGCCTGGAGGAACATTGTCCATGGGGTACCGATGGGTTGGACACGATTTCACAACTAACAACAACAATAAAATGGAAACTCAAGCCTCGGAGTCTTCTTTTGTTACGGGTCTTACTTGGAACCCTGACAATTGTCCTCTATTGGTAATCCACATTGGGAGAGGACTTGAGGTCCCCAAGAGGTCCACCTACTGGCATTTCTCCTCCAATCCCATTCCTCACCATCAGACTCCTCCCATACCCTCTTCTGCTGATTGCCTGTTGAATCTAGATTTGTTTTTGCCCAGAATAAAAGGCAATTAAAACGTCACCCCTTCTGACCGGAGTCCTTTGGCCAAGAGCAAACAAACAAAGAAATCCCAGCGCTGGGTGTGAAATCTTAAAACATGGTATTGAGAACCCCAGGAATCTCCAATCATTGCTCTTAAACGGCAATTTTAAATATTTGTGGGGATGGGGGGGATTATTCAGTACACGGAGCATAATTATATGAATTGCATTTCATTAATGGAATTTTAGTATTCATTAAGTGCAAATTAAAAGACATTAGTTTTCATCCTGGTCTTATCTTTCTTGTTGGAGGGTGATCCCTCATAGAAGATCCCTCAAAGATGGGAGGGGGGAGGAGGAACTGTTTCAGGCTGAAAAGGGCTCATACATGGGTGGGCTTCAAAAGTTTTAGCAAGGGGTTCTCTCCCTGGTTGCTGGGTGGGCGTGGCCATGGTGGGTCTGGCCAATCGGCCTCCTGCACCACAATGATGGGGGGGGGGTTGGGCCTCTCTGGACTCTGGATGTTTCCTCAAACATCTGGGAGGGAGCAAACGGCCTCACCGGGCTCTGGAGGGTCTCGGGAAATGGGCCGGTTTTCAGCCTCAAACTACTGGTAGGCCTGTTTTTCACCCTGCCTGAGCCTCTGTGTGTGCACTTACCTGCATCCAAAACGGGATGCGTTGGGACTTCTGAGAGGGGAGAGGCAGGGTGGGTGGGGCCAGCCAGCAGTGGGATTTGGGGGTTCTCCAGACTGCACAGAACCTTAACTAGAGGTTCTCCCCGAACCCTGCAAAACCCAGCAGCCCACCCCTGGCTTGTATTTCCCTGTATATGGTATGGTATGGTATGGAGTAGGAATGGGAGTGGGAGAGGGAGAGGGAGTGGGAATGGGGATGGGATGGGATAGGTGCTGGAAGGGACCTTGGAGGTCTTCTAGTCCATCTCCCTGCTCAAGCAGGAGAACCTATACCATTTCAGCTAAATGACTGTCAAGTCTCTTCTTAAAAACCTCCACTGATGGAATGCCCATGACTTCTGGATGACTGAGAATCTCCATAGACATAACCATAAGACCCAACTTCAGGCAGTGACGTGCGGTCAGTAGAGGCAAGGGAGGCAGGGCCTCACCTCTCTTCATGGAATAATAGTATATAATATTATATACTATATATAATATTATATACATCTGTCCGGCCGCGCCCGGGAGACGCAGAGGGAGAAATGTTGTCGGCGCCTCCGGATGACGAACCAGTCGCTTGCTTTCGTCATCGGGAGGCCGACAACATTTCTGCCTCCGCGTCTCCCGGGCGCGGATGGACGAAGGTAGCCAGAATGGCGCCGAAGCAGTCTGGCGAGCGAGCGAGGCAGCGAGATCTTCGGTCACTCGTCCACCGGACTGCTTCCGCATCTCCCAGGCGCGGAGGGACGAAAGTAGCCAGAATGGCGCCGAAGCAGTCCGGCGAGCGAGCGAGCGACTCAGCCTGATCTTCGGTCGCTTCCAGAGCCGGAGCGGGATGGAGCAGCCACCGCCTTGGAAGTGAGTCGCGCGGACGGAGCTTTGGGGCTGAGGAGAGAGGCAGGGACGGAGGGAGTGGGGGGAGAGGAGCCGCCCCCCTCACCCCCCAGGCAATGGGGAAAGCTTTCCCGAAATGGGGGGGGGTGTCGCGGGAAATAAAAAGGGCGCGCGCTGGGGGGGACGAAGGAGGCTTTGACGTGCCTTAGAGGCGGGCGGGCAAGCAACGAAAGGAGCAGCGAGGGCGGGCGGTGGCTGCAGGCGGCAAGGCTTGAGCGGGGTGAAAGGGACTGGTGCCGGTGGAGAAAGTAATGCTACGCCGCGGTCCCCTTAATGTTCACTCAGGAAGGCGGAGAACGAGACCACGTGGTCTGCACACGTGGTCTGCACACGTGGTCCCATTCCCCGCCTTCCTGATGACGTCACCAGCCTCCCCAGCCATAACCCTCACCGCACGTCACTGACTTCAGGAGATATTCATTCCCACTTGCTTTTTTGTGTGCATGCGTGTTTGTTTGTGGAAGGACACACACAGACACACGTGTACATTCCCTGCACCTCTTTCATCTCTGCAAGTCCCCTAGCTATCAGTAAAATCAAAGCCTCCTCCTCCCCCTCCTCTTGTTGTTTCTTCTTCTTCTTCTTCTTCTTCTTCTTCTTCTTCTTCTTCTTCTTCTTCTTCTTCTTCTTCTTCTTCTTCTTCTTCTTAATACAATACAATAGCAGAGTTGGAAGGGACCTTGGAGGTCTTCTAGTCCAACCCCCTGCCTAGGCAGGAAACCCTATACCATTTCAGACAAATGGCTATCCAACATCATCTTCTCCTTCTCCTTCTCCTTCTCCTTCTCCTTCTTCTTCACACCAGAACAACTAGACACTAGACGCCACCACTCTGCTAAACAAATTCCCTCAGCACTGTCAAACTATTTGCTAAGTCTGCACTACTATTAATCTTCTTATCATTCTTATCTCCTCCCACTTATGACTGTATGACTACAACTTTGTTGCTTGTATCCTTACAATTTCTCTTTATTGTTTCCTAATATGATTTGATTGCTCGTTTGTACCCTATGACTATCATTAAGTCTTGTACCTTATGATTCTTGACGAATGCATCTTGTCTTTTTATGTACACTGAGAGCATCTGCACCTAAGACAAATTCCTTGTGTGTCCAATCACACTTGGCCAGTAAAGAATGCTATGCTATGCTAGTCATTAGAGACTTGCCATGTGCTATTCTATTCTTCTTCTTCTTCTTCTTCTTCTTCTTCTTCCTGATTAAGTATGTTAGATGTAAAAGGAAGGAATATAAATTTAGTTTATTTGATCAAAATTAAATTAAGGTATGTTGATATTTCTAGTAATACTCAGTGGACTTTCTGTTGACGACAGGACTGAAAAGACTATGCTTTATGGATATATATATATATATATATATATATATATATATATATATATATATATATATATATATATATATATATATATATATATATATATATATATATATATATATATATATATATATATATATATATATATATATATATATATATATATATATATATATAAGCTGGGATAAGAGCTGAAAGGATAATTACTTATAAACTAAGAAGGTGTGAACACTTACAAAAACTCTTTACACTTATGATAAAGTTTGGAAATAACTTCCCTTCCCTTCCTTCCCTATTTCCCTGTGCCTTTCCTTCCCTTCCCTATCCTCCTCCTGTTTCTTCTTCTTCTTCTTCTTCTTCTTCTTCTTCTTCTTCTTCTTCTTCTTCTTCTTCTTCCTCCTCCTCCTCCTCCTCTTCCTCTTCCTCTTCCTCCTCTTCCTCCTCCTCTCCTTCTTCCTTTCTCCAATTTTGTTCTTTTTGGCTCTCTACCTGCTGCCCAACCCACCTCGCCGTTTATTCTTCACCAGCTGAGAAGAGCAAATAGGTTGCAAGAAGGGGGGGTGAGTCAATGAGGGGGGGTGTTCCCATTTCCCCAGGCTTCTGATATCGGGACCAACATCTGGCTGTATTTTTTAATAATGAGCTGCTCCTAATTGGAAGCTCTGCCGTCCGAGTGAACACCCGCATGCCGGCTACACTTGCTAATTAGGACTTAGCTCCATAATAAGCCTGTAACTCCGGCTTCCTTGAGCGATGATGAACTGCTGACGCAGCGATGGAAGCACACACCTCGCCCCACCGATGCAGCAAGACAGGTTCTCGGCCCCAGCAATTGGGGGAAGTCAACAGATGGCGAGAGGAACAGGGGAAGCGTGCAGACAGCTTGCTTGAATTACGGAGCAGCCATTGAAACTGCTCAAAGCGGAGTATTTTCTCATTAAGTGCAAAAAGAAAAAGAGAGATGGATTTCATTCTCCAGGAATGACACCCAAGTGTGGCCAGTGGCACCAGGAAAAAATACACCCAGAATAGGACACCATTGTCTTTGCAATGAAGGATAATCCGTGCCTTCATTTCTGCATCTCCCAAGATGCAAAACATTACTTGTGGAGGAGAATAAAGTACATAGACTCACCTGTCTGTAAATATTACTAGCTGACCACGTGGAGCAATCTTAGGTTGCATGAATAGAGACATAGAATCAAGGTCACGATGTCAGTGTGGTATTCATGAACTGGAATAGGGCTTAGTAACAAGGTCAGCCAATGGGAGCTGAAAGAGTTTGGAGCCTGGGTGTGGCTTAGCTTTTTAGCTCTGAGTCTGCTGCTCTGAAATGGAACTGGGATTGTCCTCCCCTCTGCCTGTGTTTGTACCTACTTACAATCTCTTCTCTCTACTAGGTTGGAATAACCAGTTTTTGGTATTGTAGATTTACTTCATGTGTTATATTATTTATAAAAAGAACTGATTGAATCCTGATGAATCAGTTACCTGTGTGCACTTTCTGGATATGAGTCAGGGATGGGTTTCTGCCAGCATTACTGCCGGTTCAGTGCACATGCAATTTTGGGCACACGCCTGACACACACTCCGTGTCCATGCGCAGTTGCCTATAAATAGGTATAGGTGCATGCATAGAACACTTTCAAAGGTCAAAAGAAAGATGTCGTGGTGACCGGGGAACTGGTTCAGAGGCTTGGTGAGCATGCCGTCCCTTCGACCGGTTCGAAGACCCAGTCACCATTTCCATTACCGGTTCCACCAAACCAGTGAGAAGCGATAGGAACCTACCTCTGATGTGATTGCTGCTGAAAACTCTGACACCTGTGAAGTACAATACAATAGCAGAGTTGGAAGGGACCTTGGAGGTCTTCTAGTCCAACCCCCTGCCTAGGCAGGAAACCCTATACCATTTCAGACAAATGGCTATCCAACGTCTTCTTAAAGACTTCCAGTATTGGGGCATTCACAACTTCTGGAGGCAATTTCTGTTCCACTGATTAATTGTTCTAACTGTCAGGAAATTTCTCCTCAGTTCTAAGTTGCTTCTCTCCTTGATTAGTTTCCACCCATTGCTTCTTGTTCTACCCTTTAGGTGCTTTGGAGAATAGTTTGACTCCCTCTTCTTTGGGGCAGCCCCTGAGATATTAAGTATTAATCTCACTTTATAAAGCTTTAGTAAGGCCACAGAATATTACAGCCAGATCTGATCACCATATTATTAAAAAAAAACATATTGAGACTGTGGAAAGAGTGCAGAGAAGAGCAAGAAAGATGAATAGGGGGCTGGAGACTAAAACATATGAAGGTTGCAGGATTTTGGTATGTCTAATCTAGTGAAAAGAAGGACTAGAGGAGACATGATAGCAGTCTTCCAATATTTGAGGGTCTGCCACAAAGAAGAGGGAGTCAAGCTATTCTCCAAGGCACCTGAGGGTAGAACAAGAAGCAATGGGTGGAAACTCACCAAGGAGAAAAGCAACATGGAGTTAAGAAGAAACTTCCTAATAGTGAGAACAATTAACCAATGCAGCGGCTTACCTTCACAAGTTGTGGGTGTTCCATCAATGGAGGCTTTTAAGAAGAGACTGGATAGCCATTTGTCTGGAATGGGGTAGCGTCTCCCACTTGAGCAGAGGGTTGGACTGGAAGACCTCCAAGGTCCCTTCCAACTCTGTTAGTCTATTAATTTGGTAACAGCACATGGCAAGCCTCTAATGAATAGAATAGAATAGAATAGAATAGAATAGAATAGAATAGAATAGAATAGAATTCTTTATTGGCCAAGTGTGATTGGACACACAAGGAATTTGTCTTTGGTGCAGATGCTCTCAGTGTACATAAAAAGACAATATACATTCATCAAGAATCATAAGGTACAACACTTAATGATAGTCATAGGGTACAAATAAGCAATCAGAAAAAAAATCAGTATTAATATAAATCATAAGGATACAAGCAACAAAGTTACAGTCCTGCAGTCATAAGATGGGTGATAGGAATGATGAGAGGACTAATAGTAATAGTAATACAGTCTTAGTGAATAGTTTGACAGTGTTGAGGGTATTATTTGTTTAGCAGAGTGATGGCGTTCGGGGAAGAACTGTCCTTGTTTCTAGCTATTTGTGGATTATAGCGCTGCCTTTAACACCATTCTACCCAAAAGGTTGTTTCTTAAAATGTCCAATTTGGGTATAAATCAGAGGATTTGTTTGTGGATAAAGGATTTTCTGACAGATAGGCCACAGTCAGTAAGGATGGGGCCTCACCATTCGTCTACTGTGATATTTATTTATTTATTTATTTTTCAGGATTTATAGACCGCCCCCTCTCCCCGAAGGGACTCGGGGCGGTGTACAGGTGTCTCATTAAACGAATACAAAAGATAAATATCCTATACCCTTAAAAACGAATTAAACCTAATACAGCTGTACAGAAAAGTAAAAATTAAAAGCAACTAAAAAGCATACCCCTAAAAAACTTAAAAATGCAGGCTTGAGGGACTAAAATTGGGAATTAGGCTAGGCCGGCTAAATTGAACAGGTGGGTTTTTAGCTTCTTACGGAAGGAGCGGAGGTCGGTGGTAGTCCTGATATCTGGGGGGAGGTCATTCCAGAGGGTCGGGCCTATCACAGAGAAGGCCCTACTCCTGGGCGTCGCCCGCTGGCATTGCCTAGTGGACGGCACCCAGAGGAGTCCCTCTCTGTGAGAGCGAATCGGCCGAAGGGATGTATGGGGCAGGATACAATCCCGCAGATAACTAGGTCCTGTGCCATGGAGCGCTTTAAAGATGATAACCAACACCTTGAAACGCACCCAAAAAGCCACAGGTAGCCAGTGCAGCCCGCGCAGCAAAGGTGTTACGTGGGAGTAACTAGTGGCTCCCACAATTGTCCACGCGGCCGCATTCTGAACCAGCTGCAGCCTTCGGGTGCATCTCAAGGGGAGCCCCATGTAGAGAGCATTACAGTAGTCCAGTCCATATTAAGCACAGGAGCCCCCCAGGGTTGTGTGCTAAGCCCCTTCCTTTATTCTTTGTACACACATGACTGTACCCCATTGTATAACACCAACGCAATTATTAAATTTGCGGATGACACGACAGTGGTGGGGCTCATTAATAAGAACAATTAGTCTGCTTATAGGAAGGAAGTACAAGAGCTGACATTGTGGTGTAAAGAAAATAATTTTACACTTAACACCCCAAAAACTAAAGAACTTATAATTGACTTCAGAAGCAAGAGAGCTGTACATTTACCATTCTACATAAATGGCGAGGAGGTGGAAAGGGTTGGTAGTTTTAAATTTCTGGGCATTTATACCTCGGACCTCTCATGGACCGTGAATGCTAACATGCTTGTGAAGGAGGCACAGAAGAGGCTGTACTTCCTGAGAATGCTCAGGAAGATAAATCTATCCCAGCATCTACTTCTGTCCTACTATCGCAGCACCGTTGAGAGTGTCCTGACATACGGCATTCTTGAATGGTATGGGAGCAGCTCTGCAGTGGACAAAAAAGCTCTACAGAAAATCATTAAAACTGCCCAGAGTATCACCGGGCTCCAGCTATCAGCCCTGGATGACATCTTCGCATCTCGCCGTTTGAGGAAGTTGCATAACATTCTCAGAGACTTTTCCCATCCTGCTTACAATCTTTTTAGACTGTTGCCTTCTGGCAGAAGATACAGAACAATTAAAACTCGGACCGCACGTCTCCTGAATAGCTTTTCTCCCAGAGCTATAATTGCACTCAACAATGAACTAAAGGGCCACCATCAGGGAGCTGTTGGACAGCATGACTTGGTCTGTTGTGTGGATGCTTGGGTAGTTATGGGGTGGGGAATTTTTTGGGTGGATGGGGATGTGTTTGGGGATCGTCATGTGTGTTGGGCTTGGTCTCTGGAGTGCAGTGCTCTATAGCGTCATTTTGAGGGTAGGAGTTGAAACAATTTATGTCCACAATGCGAGGGGTCTGTAGATATTTTCACAGCCCCCTTTTTGACTTGTACAGGTCCTCAATGGAAGGCAGGTTGGCAGTAATTGTTTTTTCTGCAGTTTTATTTTGTTCTAATTTTTTGTGGTGCAATATGGAAATATCCAATTTCCCCTTCATCCCATTCCACTATTAGGACCATCCTCATTATCAGAACCAATGAAAAAGAAATAACATTTCCAACCGGCTCACAGAATAAGATTCTGCCAAGGAAAGAAGAAGGTTTGCATTATTGGCTGTGGTCGTTTAGTGTAGTCTTTGCGTGATTTACATGCTTCCCCAATAAATTAAGCCATTTCTGCAAAAGGTTTTTTTTTTCTTTTGCATCGTTTAGCCTGCACATTGTATTCATTTGCCTCTGCTAATCATAGGCAAGGGGTCAGGAAGAGCTGAAATAGCATCCCACTGATTACTGAAACTTGATTCCAATGGCTTTCCAGTTCCTGGAAAGATTTCAAATGTGTGTTTGCTGTTGAAGATTGTAGAAATTTTCCCTTAAAGCAATGGTGAAAGCTAGCAGAAATGTCTAGGAAATGGAGCTCTATATATTTGAATGGAAGTTAAGGCTATCTTTGGCAGGATGTTTGTAAATGAGGACAGGAGAAGAGAAGAGAAGAGAGGAGAGGAGAGGAGAGGAGAAGAGAAGAGAAGAGAAGAGAGGAGAGGAGAGGAGAGGAGGGGATGGGAGGGGAGGGGAGGGAAGGGAAGAGGAGAGGAGAGGAGGGGAGGGGAGAGGAGAGGAGAAGAGGAGAGGAGAGGAGACAGGAGAGGAGAGGAGAGGAGAGGAGGAGAGAGGAGAGGAGAGGATGGGAGGGGAGAGGAGGGAAGGGAAGAGGAGAGGAGGGGAGGGGAGAGGAGAGGAGGGGAGAGGAGAGGAGAAGAGGAGAGGAGACAGGAGAGGAGAGGAGAGGAGAGGAGACAGGAGAGGAGAGGAGAGGAGGAGAGAGGAGAGGATAAGATGGGAGGGGAGAGGAGGGAAGGGAAGAGGAGAGGATAGAAGGGGAGAGGAGAGAAAATAAGAGGAGAAAAGAGGGGAGGATAAGATGGGAGGATAGGGGAAGGGAGGGCGGGGAGGGGAAAGAAGAGGAGAAAAGAGGAGAGGAGATGATAAGATGGGAGGAGAGGGGAGGGGGGAGGAGAGGAAAGAAGAGGAGAAAAGAGGAGAGGAGAGGATAAAATGGGAGGGGAGGGAAGAGCAGAGAAGAGGATATAATCAATGGAAAATGTGGGGAGGGCTGGGATGGTGGGAAAAATTCTGTATTTTTTGAGGATGAGAAACCCAGATCTAGCCTGACTTTTCTGCAGCCAACATCTTTTTAGCAAAACAACCTTTCACTTCAATGCAATGGAGTCAAGGGTCTTTCTTTCCTAAGGATCAGATTGGGGCAGGTCTGATATTTACAGAAGGTTGCTTATTGGGGCCAATTTGCTAATAGTTTCAGAAAGCTCTCTTTGATGGAAAGAGAAATCCTACATCCCGTAGTGAACGTTCCTAGCATGGCTGGTGCATAGACAGATATGCAGGAGATCCAAATTTGAAATGAGATGTGATTGGGTTTCTTTTTCTTCCCCTCCCAAGCCTATCCTAGAAGCCAATATTTTGGATTTGCAGTCTTTATTTGTCAGGGAAAATGGGATAATGGTTGGAACGAGGTTTTGGATGACTGTCAAATTTCAGCCCAAAAGTAATTAATGCTTCTGAGGAAATCATCTAAATGAAATTTAGAGACTCCAACTCATTGGGCTGTTGAATGATACCAGCTGCATTAATCTGTCAGTGCTCGCATTTATATTTCAGTCTATTTTTAAAGACTTCGAGTCAAAGATTTTGGATTAGTTGCCATTAAGGGGACAGTAACTTTTAAGGGCTTCTGTTCGGTACTTTTTTTTATCCCACAGGGGTGAAATTATTTTCTGGACCTTGGAAACAGTGGGGAATGAGTTCTGATTTCCAAGGAAACCAATCTAATGCATGCTTCCTTGGGGAGTAAGTATCCCCTTCCCCCACCATTTTTGGTTGCCCACTACCCATTATTTTATGATGCAGATTGCAACTCTAAAAGTTTGTATTCAAAATGGCACATGCTAGAAAATCACACACCGTGTAATTTACAGGATGGGACCCTGCTCCACGTTCCCTGTACAGACAGTCCTCAATTCTGTCCACTGTCCAGTTGGCGAATCCAGAAAACAAAACTCCTGAGACATTTCTTTTACCAAAAGTATAAAACTGAATAAACCACATTGGCACAGAAGGAGCAAAACCAGATCTGGGATTCCCGCACAAAAGCAAGCATTCATTCAATCCCCCCCCCCTCTTCCCTATGGGCCAACCACAGTCCAAAATGTCCACTGGTCACTCCTGTTCATTTTGTGATGGGCACCTGCTGGGACATCTGTTTGATGTGTCCTTGAGGTGTAAGCAATGTCTCTTGGGAACTGATAGATGCTTGGATGCCATTTCTCCCACCCTTGCTTTCAATTCCATCCCCCTCCCTTTTCTTTGTCAAGCTGCGAGCAAAGTGGAAGATAGGTGAAAGTGTGGATCAGTCTTGACACAGTCAGCCCTGAAGTTGGCTGAACTGTGGCCATTTTCTTTTTGCCTAGTTCAAGGGTGGGCTTCAAAAACTTTAGCAAGGGAGTCTCTGCCTGGTTGCTGGGTATGCATGGCCATAGTGGGCGTGGCCTAGCCGGCCTCCTGCACCACAGGGATGGGGGGTTGCCCTCCCTGGACTCTGGAGCAGGTGTGGGTTCCGGATTCTTTTACTGCTGCTTTGCTCAGGGAGGCACTTTGCGCACTTGCCCGCTTGATGCACATTACATGTGCATGCGCATAGCAAAAAAATGGCTTCTGCACATGTACAGAAGCTAAAAACAGGATGGCAGCACTGTAATAGAACTGGTTTGGGGGCATGGCCGGTCGAGTTACTACCTACTCAGCTGAACTGGGCCGAACCGGTAGGAACCCACCTCTGCTGTGCAGGCTTTCCTCCAGCCTCCAGGAGGGTGAAAACACACCCCCTACCCCCGGCTCCAGAGGCCCTATTCTTGAACTTTTGGTAGGCCTGTTTTTCACCCTCCCCAAGCTTCCGTGTGCGACCTCCACTTACCTGCTTCCAAAACAGACTGCATGGGGATTCCTGGGAGGGGAGGGGCAGGGTGGGCAGGGCCAGCCAGGAGTGGGATTTGGAGGTTCTCCGAACTGCACAGAATCTTAGCTACAGGTTCTCCCAAACCTCTGTGAAACCCCAGCAGCCCCTCCCTGTGTAGTTGCTAGAGAGGTTTCTTTTCTCATGGCTCCAGGGCTGACACAGCCTGGAGTGAAGGAGCTAGGGAAGGGGTTGGTAGCAGTGGTGGGTTCTGGGCGATACAGCCCGATACGGACATTCCATTAGTAGCTGGGAGCAGCGGCCACCGTACTGGTACGGTAGCCTGTTTGGCCCCACCCGGCCACCCGCATTCTGTGGCTGTTTATAATGCGACCAGCGAATTGCGCACACGCGCACAGCGTCTGGCACCTGCACAATCACCGCGGTGCCGCTGGGTGTCGCAGGGCGGTGGCGTGCGCATGTGTGCACAGCACGCGTGCCTGACTAGGACACCCAGCCCCGTGCACAGCGTACCAGTTGCAACGGGATCCGGAACCCACCACTGGTTGGTAGAGATTAACTGGGGTGTTGTAGTTTAAATAATCCGGGACGTGGGAAATCAAGTTTTTAATTTTTATAAATTTGTACAGGGGATATTTAATTCAATTTTAGTTATGTATATTATTGAGTGTATGGTTTTTAAATTTGTACCTGTACACCGCCCCAAGTCCCTTCGGGGAGAGGGGGCGGTCTAGAAGTTTAATAAATTAAATTAATAAATTAAATTAAGGACGGTTGTGCAAGTGTCTGCAGAGCGGTGGCTGAGGTCACCCTGCAAATGGACTGTAAGCTGATTGGATCCCGTGACTGAGACTCTGGGAGGGGCAATGATGAAGTTTTACTTTTAATTAGGGGAGGAAACAGGGGCCAACTTAGAGCTGGTTTTCCAACAGGAAGTTGCCCATTTGATATGCCCTAATAAAAATATTATTCGAGGTGTTCGCCTGCCTCGGAGTTCTTATTGAATGGGACTTATCACTTGGAACCCTGTCATTCATTCAGTGACCACTTGAAGTTGCAACGGCACTGAAAAAAATTGACTGATGACCATGTTTCACACTTAGGACTGTTCGGCACCCACACAGTCACATGATCGAAATGCAGAAGCTTGGCAACCGGTTTTAAATCACGGGGGTCTTAGGGTCATGTGATCGCTTTCCAAGCAGCCTCCATGTTTCCAGTGTCTTTCTCCTGGCTTGGAACTGAACCAGATGGATATTTTTTTCCAACAACCCCAAGACCCTGCGACCATCAATAAATATGAATCGGTTGCCAAACATCTGAATTTATGAAGGTGCAATGAAAACCTCCCCCTCTACTTTTAATACGCATCACGTATTGCATTAAAAGAAGGTGGGACTTTGATCATATGATCGTGACTCTTTCTTGAATATTTAGACCAGTGTTTCTCAAACTTGGCGACTTTAAGTCCTGTGGACTTCAACTCCCAGAATTCCCCAGCCAGCTATGCTGGCTGGGGGATTCTGGGAGTTGAAGTCCACAGGACTTAAAGTCGCCAAGTTTGAGAAACACTGATTTAGACCCTCCATGCTGACCAGTGTAGTCTTGTTAACTCTCTCTCTCTGTGCACACTTGTGTAACTCTACGTACCAATGTAGCTTTGTGGATTAGCATAAACTAGATGCCAATTATTTTCCTCAAATACCATTGTTCTTTCATGTTCAGACCCAATTCAAGCATAAAGATTCTAAAATAATCACAAATAACTAATTATTTGGATTATTTTTAAATAATTAAGCCAGCTGGACTTTTACTGCCTTCACTCTATTGCCAGCCTTGTGATGTTTATCATTTAATTATTTTCTTTTTTTTTTAAATAAAATAATTAAGCAGAACAAAAACAATTAGAGAAAGGAAAAAAGAAAGTAAAATACAAAATAAGAGGGAGGACTTTTCACACAGGTTACAGTTTTAATAAAGGATGAGCATCTTTCTTTATAATCATCTATGCATAATCCTCACATGTAAGCAATTCTTACAAAAAGTTTGAGGTCCAACTTCCCTGCTGCCTATTTATTTAAAAGTTCTCTTGTTTATCAGTCTAAAATCCCTTCTTTCATCTGGAGCTCAAGGTTGCAAGCATTCACTTATCACTTTCCCCCACAACAACATGCCTGCAAGGGACTTTGGTTTGAGAGAGAAGAACCTTCTGAAGTTTTGGTTTGAGACAAAAGCAACAGTAACCCTGTCAACAAAGTGTGTCTAGTCAAGTTTTCCCAGTTGCAATGGATGGCTGTGAAGTTTGGATCATAAAGAAGGCTGAGGGCCAAATAATTAAGGCCTTTGAACTCTGGTGCTGGAGAAGACTCCTGCGAGTCCCTTGGACTGCAAGGCGATCCAACCGGTCAGTCCTAGAGGAGATCAACCCTGACTGCTCTTTAGAAGGCCAGATCCTGAAGAGGAAACTCAAAGACTTTGGCCACCTAATGAGAAGGAAGGACTCCCTGGAGAAGAGCCTCATGCTGGGAACGATGGAAGGCAAAAGAAGAAGAAGGGGATGGCAGAGGAGGAGGTGGCTGGATGGAGTCACCAAAGTAGTAGGTGTGAGATTAAATGGACTCCAGAGGATGGTCAAGGACAGGAAGGCCTGGAGGAACGTTGTCCATGGGATCACTCTGGGTCAGACATAACTTTGCAATTAACAACAACACAGTGCTCTCTAAGCGGTTTTAAAGAGTCAGCCTCTTGATTCCAATACTGGAGAGGAGGTGGGGTCTTCTTGGTGGTTTGAGTAAGGGCTTCTTCTCCCTGTCATCATCCATTCCCTTGTTTGTTTCATTGAGATCAATCAACCCCATTGAGTGAGACTGAGTGAGATGAGAAGAAGTGCCTGTGGTTTACTTAAGGAAGACATGTGAAGGAGGAGTCAAATGGCTAGAACATATTGAGAGTAGATCTGAGAGGGAACAACTGGTGTGAAGCCATCCAGGTGACTTCATGACTAAGGAAAGACTAGAACTTACTATCTCCCAGTGTCTAACCCAATGTGTTCATTACGACACCAAACTGGCTCCAGTTGAGATCTGATCTGAGTTCTCTCTTTGATGAACAAGTCAACATGCTTTATCTGGGATTGTCTAACATGGTAAAAGTTCAAGCATGATTTCACCCATGTATTGAACCATGTCTTCTATCTATGTACTGAAATGACTTTTTTTTCACCCTCCATCATACTTTTGATTCCAGAAAGAGCTCAACCGGGAATGTTTTCCAATGCACAGAGTGAAGGCAATCTTTTCTCCCTTGCTTCTTGCTCACCTTAGACAGTGATTTACACAAAGAAGAGGGGGTCCACCTATTCTCCAAAGCACCTGAAGGCAGGAAAATAAGCATTGGGTGGAAGCTAATAAAGGAGAGAAGCAACCAAGAACTAAGAGGAATTAATCAATGGAACAGTTGCCTTCAGAAGTTGTGGGTGCTCCATCACTAGGGGTGACATGATAGCAGTGTTACGATATCACAGGGGCTGCCACAAAGAAGAGGGAGTCAAGCTATTCTCCAAAGCACCTGAAGGCAGGACAAGAAGCAGTGGGTGGAAACTCATCAAGGAGAGAAGCAACCTAGAGTTAAGGAGAAATTTCCTAATGGTGAGAGCAATCAACCAGTGGAATTTCTTGCCCTCAGAAGTGGTGATTGCTCCATCACTGGAGGCTTTCAAAAAGAGACTGGACAACCATTTGTCTCAATGGTATAGGGGCTTCTTCTTGAAGTCTAGAAGACTTCCAAGGTCCCTTCCAACTCTGTTGCCCTGCTCTGTTCTATTCTGTCCTGCCCTATTCTGTCCCAAGCTAACCCTGATCAGCAAAAGGCTACATTTCATTCTGTGTCAGAGTATATTCATAGATTGGAATAGGCAACAGATCAGCCAATGGGGACTTTTTGGATAGACATGGTAACAGGTCAGCCAATGGGGACTGTTTGGAAGCTGAAACAGCATTTGCTGTGTGAGCAGCAAGGAGACAGCATGGAGCCTGGGCGTGGCTTAGCTATGCAGCTCTGAGTGTGTGCAAAAGCCCCAAAACTAGTCTGCTGCTGGAACTGAAACTGGAAACTGTTCTCTCCTCTGCTTGTGGGTTTGCTTGTATCTACCACATTGGAAGAACCAACCTTCGGTGTTGTATAATCTGACTTACAATACAATATAATACAATAGTAGAGTTGGAAGGGACATTGGAGGTCTTCTAGTCCAACCCCCTGCCTAGGCAGGAAACCCTATACTGTTTCAGAGAAATGGCTATCCAACATCTTCTTAAAGACTTCCAGTGTTGGGGCGTTCACAACTTCTGGAGGCAACTTCTGTTCCACTGATTAATTGTCCTAACTGTCAGGAAATTTCTCCTCAGTTCTAAGTTGCTTCTCTCCTTGATTAGTTTCCACCCATTGCTTCTTGTTCTACCCTCAGGTGCTTATGTGTTATATGTAAAGATATATAGGACTTATGTGTTATATGTAAAGAGAAGTTAATGAATCTTGCTGAATCAGTTACCTGTGTGTGTTTTCTGGATTTGATTGCTGCGACAAACTCTAACATTCTCGCACATTTATTTTGCCAGGTTTCTGATTTCCCCAATGTCCTTTTTTGCTTAACAATTATGCTGTGGAACATTCTTTCTCCCCTGGCCTTGCTCGGCAAGACACACATACCTGTGGTTTCTCACGTCATTACAGCATTTCTTTTTTTTTTCCAGACAAAACCCTACAAGCAATTATCTATGTTCCAATGGTTATGCAGATGAGAACGATGTACTGGATGCCTCAGTTGGCAGTTGTGAAAGAAAGGTCATGGGGAGGGGGAGATCCAATAAACTGAACACATTAACCAGAAAGTAATACTTTTGGTAAAGGTTTGAGCAAAACCGATGTTCAAGTTGTTTCCCTATTAGGAGCTGCATCTCATATTCTGTCCTGAAAATATAAAAAGGACTAATGTTAAGGGGAAATAAGCAATTTTTCTCACCTGGAACACCAAAATTATTTTATAACAAGATAATGAAATAAGATATTGATTTGGAAAAGAAAATACTGTACAAAGGTACAAATGAAAAAGTCAGTTTCAGAAAAAAGAGCTTGTTCTTATGGCTTTTTTTCGTGATAATATCTCTTAATAAGCTGGCATGCAGAAGCTTTATCAAAGAAATGATCATGGTTTGGGCAAAAAAAGAGGGGAAACCATCTCTGGTTTTCCCCCCACTTAATGTGGGATCTCTCTGGTGGTTGCCTAGCAACTGAGTTTTCTTTAGTCTTGCTCTTCAAAATGGTGGCTGGGCTTCGGTGAGTGAGGAAAACCTAGCATATTCAAGAAAGGGAACATCAAAAAAGTCAGGTGAACCCATGCAACCAAAGACCCTACCCACATGAGAAAGTTTCCAAATATTGCAGGAAGATAGAACACAGAGCATAGGATAATAGAGTTGGAAGGGACCTTGGAGGTCATGTAGTCTGACCCCCTGCTTGAGAGGGAGACCCTGTGCCATTTCAGATAAATGATAGGCCAGTCTCTTTTTGAAAGCCTCCAGTGATGGAGCACCCGTGACTTCCGGAGACAAACCAGTGGTGGGATTCAAAATGTTTTACTATGGTTCTGTGGGTGTGGCTTGGTGGGCATGGTGTGGCTTTGTGGGCGTGGCAGGGGAAGGATACTGCGAAATCCCCATTCCCTCTCCACCCAATATGACGTCTCTAATAAAATGGAACTTTGAAGCCCAGGAGTCTTCTGTCAGGGTTCCAAATAGCATCCAAAAGTAAATCAGAGTCCAAGGCAAAGTATTGCTCAAAGTTCCAATTTATTAAGAGAGCCATGTTGGCACATCTGGGAAAACCCAAATCTGAAAGCTTCCCGGTTTTCCCCACCCAGTTGAAAGTTCAAGATCTTGCCCCCACACCCACAAGTCCATCCCATGGTCCAATCTCCCACTGCCATGCTGGCAGTTCCACCCATCCAGTTCTGGTCAGGTGCAGAGGTGCAGAGACAAAGGATGACCTTGGCTTTCTAGAAAGACTTTTGTTATGGCTACGTAGCATCTAACTCCTTACAATCCCCCCTCCCTTTTTCCCACAATAGAAAATGCATAGTAGAATAATAGAAAGTGTGGCAGGCCAAAGATCCAACAGAAAAGATGGCTGCAGGTATGTATATAAAGAGAAGTTAATGAATCCTGTTGCATCAGTTACCTGTGTGCGCTTTCTGGATTTGATTGCTGCAACAAACTCTGAAAGTAATGTGAAGATAATGAATGTGGGACGGTCCTTGGGAGACAAAAGGAAGAGCCGCAGATTAGGTAACGGTCAGGTAAGAGATCAAAGGTGATACCTGGCTCAATAGTAGCAACTCTGAGAGGGATCTATAGTCCTATAGTTTAACGTATTATTTACCTAGAAGTTAGTCTTGCCTAACTAACAAAAGGACACAGCTCTTTAGGGATAAATTATATGTACCTAAATTGGCATCTGAGAAAATGACTTTAATTCTCAAAACTATTCAAAAATATTTCCAAATAAAGAACAAATAAAATGTTCTTCACAAAAAAGTTAAATTCTCATCTTTTCTCGGTTTAAATGTATCTGATTTTTCCCCTTTCTTTAGAAAGTATTTCCTCCTCCTCCTCCTCCTCCTCCTCCTCCTCCTCCTCCTCCTCCTCCTCCTCCTCCTCCTCCTGGTTTTTACAGGGGCTGCACATAAATCTTGATATCGCTCATTTGACAAGCTTATTAATTTGCAGGTGGGAGGTGACTATTTCAGTCTACCGATAAGACACAATTCCATAAAGATAATTTATTTCCAAATCAACTACTTCATATTGTGCATGATTTGGATGGTTTTTTTCCTTATAAGAAAATAGAATATATTATTGATTCTGACCTGAAGACAAAGCTCTCCCTCCTCTCCTTCCAGGTTTTATATTTTTATTACACCCTGTGTGGGTTCAGAAGACCAACATTTAAGAACGGGAGGTAAAAGAAACTTATATTGTTTCGGCTGGTTTGTTGTGATTTTATGATAAGGAATCTGGAGAGTTTTAGGATGTTGAAATTGGTTCATTGCTCCTTGTAGCCAATGTACTACAGCACTAAATATTCCAGGAAAAGAATGATTGGCTGTTAAATCAATTTTATCCATTTGCCCTAACTGTGGATAGTTTAGATATACAGACTTCATTTTTCCAGTCTGAAAGACCACTAAGAATTCTGGAAGAGTGGTGGGACTCATCTCCGGGGGGTGGGGGGTGAGTCTGCCTATCGAGATCAGGTGGAACTGTTGCTTTCGTGATGTGGAGACAATAACTTGCTCCTTAAATACCAATAAGACCAAGGAGCTTATACTGGACTACCAGAAGGAATAGATCAGACATCCAGCCATTGCTTATCAATGGAGACCGAGTGGAGCAAGTGGCTAATTTAAGTTTCTGGGTGTTATCATAAAAGAGGATCTGACCTGGGGCAACTCACATTGCAGGACTGGTCAAAAGGGCCCAGCAGAGATTATACTACTTGAGACTTCTCAGGAAACAACAACTGAGTGAAAAACTGCTAGTGACCTTCTACCGCTGAACCATAGACAGTATTTTAACTTACTGCTCTTGTGTCTGGTTGGCCAATTGCACAGTGGCAGATAGGACAGAGCTCCAGAGGGTCAACGCCATTGCCCAGAGGATCATGGGTTGCCCTCTCCCCTCTTTGGAGAAGCTTTATAGCTCCCGCTGTCTTAAGAAAGTTCAAAACGTTCTTAAAGATCCATCTCATCCTGGGCACCCTTTTTTTTAAACTATTACCATCTGGCTAATGGTACAGGACAATAAAAACAGAGACAAATAGGCTGAAAAACAGCTTCTATTCCAGAGCAGTAACTATATTGAATTCTTTGGTATGGTGCAATATTAATGCAATATTGGGTTTTTCAATTTCAATTCTATAGCATGTGAAAGATGTGCGTTCGTGTTTTTATTTTTATAGTTATAGTGTACACTGAAGAGGGCATTTAATTTCGTTGTACGAGGTGCAATGACAATAAAGTAAACTGAACTAAACTAAGACAAAGGAAAGACAATATGAAGGATGGCATGCTGGAGAAGACTTGTTAGGATCAAGAGAAAGTAGCCTTTTAATGGATACCTTTACAATTTTGAGAACATCTTTTAGGAGCTTTCACAAAATCGCTTCCAGAGCTAGTTAAATATTACTCATTTACCGGAAGGAACCTGGATGAAAGTTTCACCACCATGCTCTCTAGGCCTCAGTGTGTCTTTTATCTAAGCAAGTTTCCAAGAAAAGGGATTCTTTTTGAACAATATCTAAGGGCCTAGTAAGACCTACAGGGCTTCTTTTAAAGAAAGAACATAGTACAGGAAGGCTGAGGTTCAGTTTCCCATTTAATTATTTTTAGGATATTCCAGTTTTATTTGAGGAGTCAAGGATTTAAGACTGACAGGTCTCGTTGTCACCTGGAATCCAACCACGGAAAGGTTCCTCATAAATCACAGAAGTAAATACATCTGACTCTCAGTTCTGCTCATTCCAGGACCCTGGAGAGTTCACCGAGCAATTCGTTTTAATTTGCCACAAGGGAGTTGGAGCATTTGGTCATGGTCAACCGAGATGGCTTGCTGTTGACTGTAGAGTTTAAAAAGCCTTGGCTCTTCTGTGAGATGTAAGACCCAAATAGTTTAATCCTCACAATACAGAAGTCTGGTTAACAATTCAAAGGTTTATTGAAGAAAATGGAAAAGCGGTTGCAAGCGTGGCCTCCTAGTCTCTTCCCAAGTTGGATTGAGAACAAGGAGAGCAAAAAACAGTTTTCAAGCTACACAATTTATAGTCCCTAAACATTGCACACCACGCCTAAGAAGATGCCCTCCTGTTCTCCTAAGTCATTATTTAAGTTGTTTTACACTATAAAGGGCCAACATGACCCTTCCTGCAGAATCCCAGTTATCTTATCTGTGTCTCCTTGTTGTTTTGCCCTAAGTGGTAAATGTTCCTATCTCACCAACTGGTGGCCTTGTCTCGGGTGTATGTTTCTGTTCTCAAAGGAAGTTAGTTTTAGCAAGTCATCACGTACTGTTTTGCTGAGCACATTTGGTGGTTAATTTGCAACAGGAAGAACTTTATATTTTATTGATACATTTTTTAAAAATAACTCATTATTTATTTCCTTCACTTCCTAGAACTTCAGGTGCCTGAATGGCTGGAAAACCACAGAGGTCATTGAAGAAGCACACTCTGAGCTGAGTTATCACACAGTGGGAGGGCTCCATTCTCAGCGAGCAAACTCATAAAAGGCTACGCTTAGGGCTTTTTCCAGTTGCAATGTATAGCTGTGAAAGTTGGACCATAAGAAAGGCTGAGTGCCAAAGAATGGAGGCCTTTGAACTATGGTGCTGGAGAAGACTCCTGCAAGTCCCTTGGTCTGCAAGGCGACCCAACCGGTCAGTCCTAGAGGAGATCAACCCTGACTGCCCTTTAGAAGGCCAGATAATACAATACAATACAATAGTAGAGTTGGAAGGGACCTTGGAGGTCTTCTAGTCCAACCCCCTGCCTAGGCAGGAAACCCTATACCATTTCAGACAAATGGCTATCCAACATCTTCTTAAAGACTTCCAGTGTTGGGGCATTCACAACTTCTGGAGGCAAGCTGTTCCACTGATTAATTGTTCTAACTGTCAGGAAATTTCTCCTCAGTTCTAAGTTGCTTCTCTCCTTGATTAGTTTCCACCCATTGCTTCTTGTTCTACCCTCAGGTGCCTTGGAGAATAGTTTGACTCCCTCTTCTTTGTGGCAACCCCTGAGATATTGGAACACTGCTATCATGTCTCCCCTAGTCCTTCTTTCTCTTAAGCTAAACATACCCAGTTCCTGCAACCGTTCTTCATATGTTTTAGTCTCCACTCCCCTAATCCTCTTTGTTGCTCTTCTCTGCACTCTTTCTAGAGTCTTCACATCTTTTTTACATCGTGGCGACCAGAACTGAATGCAGTATTCCAAGTGTGGCCTTACCAAGGCATTATAAAGTGGTATTAACACTTCACGTGATCTTGATTCTATCCCTCTGTTGATGCAGCCTAGAACTGTGTTGGCTTTTTTGGCAGCTGCTGCACACTGCTGGCTCATATTTAAATGGTTGTCCACTAGAACTCCAAGATCCCTCCAAGATCCCTTCAGATCCTGAAGAGGAAACTCAAATACTTTGGCCACCTAATGTAGGATGTCCACAACCGTATTTTCTGCCTAGTGTCAAGTCCTTTGCATCTCTTGGTTATTGGTCAAATGTATAAACTCTAGATAACTACAAATTGTTCCACTGATCAAATCTTCTATGTCAGAGATCAAAACAAAATGTTGATGATGTTGACAAAGTGCAGAATTTCAAGTATCTTGTGTTGAAGGTAAGCAATTTTCCCAATGCTTCTGTTGAAAGACTAAGGGAGAATGTATTTTTCTATGGCAGGTTAGAAAAAGACACTGCCTAGTTAAATATAGCCTGAACACTTTCACTACTGAACGTTGCAATGAGATTGCTGTTGTTCTGTTTTTGTTTTTGCTTTTTTTTTTTTTTTGAAGCAGCAACCAATATTGAACTTTGCTGCAACATCTTCCAATATCTCTCGGCTGCAGTTCTCTCCTCACCTCAATAATCTTGTTACACCTGCGCGCTTTCAAATATTAGCAATTTTTGGAGTCCTCTCAGCAAGCTATTTTCCATGTACTCAACTGTATTCTGCATGTTGCTTCTACAGTATGTACTGAAAAAAATTTCTTTTGGGTCCCAACCAGTCAGAATCTAAGTCACTGGAGTGCAGGTTACTCATGGCTTTGGGGCAGGAGAAAAATCCACAAGGGTGTGTGGGAATAGCGGCAGTGTGTTGGTGGCTTGAGTGGGAGGCAAAGAGTCAAAAGAAGACGCAAATATTGGAGGGTGATAGATAGTGGTAGCATTCAAATTTTTTTACTACTGGTTCTGTGGGCGTGGCTTGGGGGCATGGTAGGGGAGGGATACTCCAAAATCTCCATTCCCTCCCCACTCCTGGGGGAAGGATATTGAAAAATCCCCATTTCCTCCTGGGACTCGGGAGGTAGAGAATAGATGGGGGTGGGGCCAGCCAGAGTGGTATTTACCGGTTCTCCAAACTACTCAAAATTTCCACTACCGGTTCTCCAGAACTGGTCAGAACCTGCTGAGCATGGGGGGGAGGGAAAACTCAGGAATGTGGTGCCTCACCTGGCTAGCCATAACATCTACCAGCTGGAGTGAGGACCAAAGTCATGTCAACGGAGACCTGTCCAAGTTCACCAGGAACCTACATCTGGACCGATTAGCCCATGGGACCTGAGAGACATAGGGAGGTGGGAAGGTCTCATTCATTTCACTATCCCTAAGCACAGGAATATGGGACGCAGTGGCTCAGTGGCTAAGACGCTGAGCTTATCGATTAGAAGGTCTGCAGTTCAGCGGTTCAAATCCCTAGCACCACATGACTGAATGAGCTCCCATTATTTGTCGTAATTTCTGCCAAACTAGCAGTTCAAAATGCAAGTAGAAAAATAGGAACCACTTTTGGTTGGAAGGTAACAGCGTTCCGTGCGCCTTCGGCATTTAGTCATCCTGGCCACATGACCATGGAGACGTCTTAGGACAAGCACTTGCTCTTTGGCTTTGAAACAGAGATGAGCACTGCCCCCTAGAGTCGGGAACGACTAGCATGCATGTGCAGGGAAACTTTTACCTTTACATTAAGCAAGGGAATAATTTAGAGCTAGCTACGCCTTTCTAAGTGCCGATATGATGAACTCAATAAAGGATCTCTTGAACCTGAACAAAGGGTCAGTATCCTGACTTCCTGGAGTTCATTACTCAGAATGATGACACAGAACAGAGCTGGAAGGGACCTTGGAGGTCTTCTAGTCCAACCCCCTGCCTAGGCAGGAAACCCTATACCATTTCAGACAAATGGCTATCCAACATCATCTTCTCCTTCTCCTTCTCCTTCTCCTTCTCCTTCTCCTTCTCCTTCTTCTTCACACCAGAACAACTAGACACTAGACGCCACCACTCTGCTAAACAAAGTCCGGTGATATTCTGGGCAGTTTTAATAATTCTCTGTAGAGCTTTTTTGTCCGCTGAAGAGCTGCTCCTGTACCATGCAAGAATGCCGTATGTCAGGACACTCTCAACGGTGCTGCAATAGTAGGACAGAAGTAGATGCTGGGATAGATTTATCTTCCTTAACATTCTCAGGAAGTACAGCCTCTTCTGTGCCTTCTTCACAAGCATGTTACCAGTGTTGGTGAACCTTTTCGGCACCAAGTGCCAAAACTGGAGCTCACATGCGCATGTGCCAGAAACCGGAAGAGCAGCCCCTCCCCAGTGCACATACGCATGCTGGGAAAATGATCTTCCTGTTTCTGGCATGCACCGGCTACCTGGTCTTCATGTGTACATATGTGGCAGAAAGGAGAAGACCATGTGGCCGGTGTGCATGTGCACATGGGTAACTGGAAGATCATCTTCCCGGTGTGCACATGTGCACCGAGCAGCTGCTCTTTCAGTTTCCAGCGCTCCAGCGCATCTGAAGACTAGCTGGCCAGTGTGCCAGAATCCGGAATGGTAACAGGTGATGGCTCGCATGCCCAGAGAGATGGCTCTGTGTGCCATAGGTTCACCATCACGGCTCTATTCAATTTGAGACAAGTGGCTGTCCAGTCTTCAGCGATGGGGCATCTACAACTTCTGGTGGCAAGCCGTTCCACAGATTAATTGTTCTCGCTGTTAGTAAATGTCTCCTTAAAATTAAAATTAAACTTCCTTTAATGCTGTGTTGAAATCAGCCATGGCATTTTCCCATGTTTTCCTCTATTGTGAAGGAAGTTTTATTCTTTCTACATTATTCTTAGGATGCTTGAGAGTGGTTTTCGCATTTTCCTTAATGGTGTTTTGGCAGTGATTTTATCGTTAGAGACGGTGTCAGCTGGCTCCGATTGCTGCTGTTGTTGCCTGCTAAGCATTTTTTCCAACACTCTATTGACTTCCTGGTTTTCCCAGGTGAGAAAATGAAATGCAAGGTGGCTTAATGGAAGTGTGGCATGTTAAGGAGAGAGAGTAGCATAATGAAACATAGCAAAATTGAATTCTCTGAGCTTTGGAACAGGATTGAATATTTGATTGCAGGAGCCAAAAGGAACAAAGCCAGAAGGATTTTATAAGTAAGATCTATAAGCCACCAAAGAAGGGTTCTGGGTGGCTTATAAAACTTACATATAATAATTCATTAAACCTGCCATCCTGGGTCCAACGTTTGGGAAGCCAGGCTCTGCCTGTCACAAGCCAGGACAAAGGGTGAGTGGTGGAGGAGTAACACCTCCTTAAAAAACCTTGGTCCGGCTGGCCCTGCTAGTAGCACCTTGTAAGGGCCCCTTCCCAGGGTTACAGGAGAAGACGCTCAACGGTTTTGAAGGCGGAAGAGAGCTCTACGCCCCAATGGCAGATAAAGCATCAGAGCCATCTTCTAGGAGAAGGGAAACTTCGATTACTAACCTCCACTGCCTTGTGGCTGCATCCACTACTGAAAAAGGCTTCAGGAGTCAACCTCAAGGCGAAATCCGGAGCCGGAGTCCCGGAAGCAGTTCGTGACCGTGTACAACCACATTCTGGTAACTCCTGTAACGCAACTGGAACCAATTGTATCAGCTCTGCCATTCCATTGGACTATTTCAGTGATGTGGAGAGGGGGGGATCTGCTGCTTGGGTAACAGTCCATCCTCCATATTAATCTACCCAGGCCTTGTGCTGGACACTGTAAAATCTCTGTTCCCTCCCCATTCCAGGAGAAGGTTACTGCAAAATCCCCATTTCCTCCCAATCAGCTGGGATTCAAGAGGCAGAGAATAGAATGGGGGTGAGGCCAGCCAGAGGTGGTATTACCAGTTCTCCGAACTACTCAAAATTTCCACTACCAGTTCTCCAGGACTAGTCAGAACCTGCTGAATATCACCTCTGGTTCAAATGGGTATAAAGAGTCATTGCAAGTTTAAGCTCTCTACAAGAATCTGAACTACTAACAGCCAAAGGAAATTTGTGGGAAAGAAAGAGTAGAAGGAATTCAAAGTGGGCTGGACTTAGATCTCTTGTTGGCATGAAGAGACTCAAGACTGATGGCACATTTGACCCCTTCCTCAGGCTCAGCCTGGTCATCTCCTGCAAAAGCCCATCTATGACCCCATGTCTCTTACGATGTCTTAGGTGACATTTCATCCGCCTTAAGTAGGGTGTCGCTTCATGATCCTACCATGGGTGTCTCTGGAGGAGCCAAAAGTACCCACAATTTTCTGAAGTCCACTAAGCTGTCCTTTCCAATCCGTAACCAAAATGTATAAAGAAAATCAACTGAGAAACTGCACATGTGGTTCAAGAATAATTATTTTTCTCACACTCTAGACGCAAGTTGCCTGTCTCTTCCCAGCCCTCAGACTGTTCGTTATGTAACTGAGTTGAGTGTATTTTTAAAAAAAACAGGGCAGAAGTAGAACATGATGAATTAAGGAAGCCCCATTAATTTTTCATTTTGACAGATAGTGCGTCAAAAGTGTGCCTCGTATCAAAACTCAAAGAGATTGCTCTTTAGAACATCAACTTCTGTGGTGGTTTTCCCCCACCTCACCCACCCTTCCTTTGACCTGAATTAAGTAACGGGCACCAAAAGCATGTAAAATTCATGGCTATCTATAATTTACATGCCGAGAGATAAATAATGAACTAAACCTTGTCATTCAATTAAGATTTCATCTGTCATCAAGTCCTATGTTGCTTAATATGGAACTCCTTTCTTTCTACAACCGATGTAACATAAACAGACCACTTTAAAAAACCAGGAAAAGCTGTTCAAAATGTTTTTGTTTAAAAAATGAAATGAAATTGGGCACTGAAAGCCAAATCTGGCCATAGGTTCTGCCTCAGTTTACCTTCCCAATAAGCAACTAAGTTGGAAGATCATTTAAAAGCAGTTTATTTTGGTACCCTGGCAAAGTGGGACCTGTCTCTTTGAAAAAGGAGGGAGAGAATCCTGAACATCATGTTTCCCTCCTTTTTATAGTTAACATAAAAAAATGTAAGAGGATTGGACAGAATAAAAGTAAGCTCCCCTTCGCATAGGAAATCAGTTACATGTAGTCAAACATGTTACATATTTGCATCCCATAATATCACACATTAAAATGAGGTCCGATGTCAGAAGGGGCGTAATTGTAAGGAAAAAAATTGTTTAGAGTTCACGAAAAAGATAAGTCAGATCCCAGGTTATACTGACAAACTTTTCTTATCTGGAGCTGGTCTCCAGCTTGTTTATCAGTTTAAGAATGTTAAATAAAGTTGTTGTGTTTCCCCAAAAATAAGACAGGGTTTTATTTTCTTTTGAACCCCGATGTCAGGGTTCCAATTAGCATCCAACATTAAATCAGAGTCCAAGGCAAAGCATTACTCAAAGTTCCAATGTCAGGCCTGCAATTATATTTCTTTTTAGGATCTTTGGCCTGCCACACTTTCTATTATTTTCCTATGCTGTTTCATTAGTGTAGTAATTGGGAGAGGGAATAGAAAGGAGTAGAATTGTGGAATGTGTTTTTGTCATTCTTTTTTAGAAGCCCAAGGTCATCTTTTGTCTCCGCACCTCGACATCTGACCGGAAGCAGCTGGGTGGAGATGTCAGCGTGGAAGAAGAAGATTGGGCCATGTGATAGATTTATGGGTGTGGGCATAAGATCATGAACTTTCAACAGGGTGGAATCCCAGGAAGCTCTTCAGATTTGGGTTTTACACAGTCCGATGCCAACATGTCTGTCTTATTAAATTGGAATTTTAAGGATAGCTCTGCCTTGGACTCTGATTTAATTCTTCATGATATGTGGAACGCTGACATCCAATTTACTAAGAGAGCCATGTTGGCACATCTGGGAAAACCCAAATCAGAAAGCTTCCCGGTTTTCCCAACCCAGTTGAAAGTTCAAGACCTTGCCCCCACACCCATAAGTCCATCACATGGTCCAATCTTCCACTGCCATGCTGGCGGTTCCGCCCACCCAGTTCCAGTCAGATGCAGAGGTGCAAAGACAAAGGATGACCTTGGCTTTCTAGAAAGAATTTTGTTATGGCTACATATCATCAAACTCCGTACAATCCCCCCTCCCATTTTCCCACAATAAAAAATGCATAGTAGAATAATAGAAAGTGTGGCAGGCCAAACATCCAGAAGAAAACATGGCTGCAGCCCTGAAATATGCGCTTGGCCTTATTTTCAGGGAGGTCTTATTATTTTTGAGGTGCAGGAGGCGGCGAGCGTGGTCACCTCATGGTTGCTGCTGTGTTGCAATATTTTCAGGGGAGGGCTTATTATCGGGGGAGATCTTATTTTCAGGGAAACAGGATAGATAGATAGAGATATAGAGATATAGAGATATACAAAGAGAGAGAGAGAATAAATAGATATACACAGAGAGAGAGAGAGAGACAGAGGGAGAGAGACTTTGATTTTTATATGCTGCAGTAGGCAGGTCTTTTATATGTACTCTATACAACTTTTATCTTGTCTACAATAAAGCAATAAAGCAATGCATCTCCCTGTGCTGTGTCTTGAGTTGTTGTGGTAAGCAAATTCCTGAATATGGGGTTAAGTGTTTGGAGAGCTGAGATTTATTTCCTTACCAGGTGTGAAGTCTGACAAATACAGATAACATGTGTAATACCCAAATATGAAGACATGCAGCCACGGAATGTGAAATTGGTTTCAGCTGATTGCATTTCTTTTTTTTTTTAAGGTATGTTCTCTGTTTTAAATGTTGGTGGATGGATTTAATTACTGCCAAAGGCCAATACAGTGTGAGTTTACAATGTAAAAAATATAAAGAGCGTGAGTATAATAAATGTAATAAACATACTTAGTGGAGTTATATTGTTGTTAGGAATTACTAATATGGCACAAAAGAATATTCCAGATTCTCCAAAATACTTTATCAGGCAAGTGGTTAAAAATGGAGACAGCAAGGGACAATTATAATTATGCTTGAGCAATTGTAGCTTTTGTATCAATCAGGAGAGCATGAAAAATATCCACACAAAGATGTGCCTTATAAGGAAGATTTAACAGTTGGAAAGCACGTTGAGGCTACCTGGTCCATTTTGTTCCTGGAAACTAAACAGTTAAGCAAAAAAGAACAGCAATAATCCATCTCAATCTATCAAATTCCACTTCCATCTTCACCTATTCTAAATAAGGACATTTAAGTTAGGAATGCTGCCGATAATCGTTCCTTCTGACAATCTCTAGCCAGAGGAGGAAATGTTGAAGGTATTAATGTTCTCCTAACCTTGGAAAGGACCATAGAAATCCAAATTATTTCAAGAAACGTGCAGTTCAAAATCAGTCCCAAGATAGCAGTGGGGAACCTGAACTGAATTGGCACAAGCTTTTCTACAATAGAATAGAACATAGAATGACAGAAGGGACCTTGGGGGTCTTCTAGTCCAACTCCCTGGTCAAACAGTAGACCCAATGCCATTTCTGGTAAATGACTGCCCAGTCTCTTTTTGAAAGCCTCCTTCTGAGGGCAAGAAACACCACTGGTTAATTGTTCTCACTGTCAGGAAATTTCTCCTCAGTTCTAAGTTGCTTCTCTCCTTGATAAGTTTCTACCCATTGCTTCTTATGTTGCTTTCATGTGCTTTGGAGAATAGCTTGACCCCCTCTTCTTTGGGGCAGCCCCTGAGATAATGGAAGACTGCTATCATATCTCCCCTAGTTCTTCTTTTCTTTAAAGTAGACATACCCAATTCCAGCAACCATTTTTATATGTTTAGCTTCCTTATTTCAACCCTGAGCTACAAATATTCTCCTTTATTGGAGTTGAGTCTCTTTCCTAAAAACCAAGCAGGGCCAGATCTGAAAGTCAGTGGAGGTAGGAAACAAAATAGATAGATGAATGATGATAGAGATGATAGATAGATAGATAGATAGATAGATAGATAGATAGATAGATAGATAGATAGATAGATAGATAGATAGATAGATAGATGATAGATAGATGATAGATAGATAGATAGATAGATAGATAGATAGATAGATAATGATAGATAGATAATGATAGATAGATAGATAGATAGATAGATAGATAGATAGATAGATAGATAGATAATGATAATAGATAGATAGATAGATGATGATGATAGATAGATGATAGATAGATAGATAAATAAATAGATAGATAGATAGATAGATAGATAGATAATGATGATGATGATAGATAGATAGATAGATAGATAGATAGATAGATGATAGATAGATAGATAGATAGATAGATAGATAGATAGATAAAAACGAGAGAGAGAGAGAAAGGAAAGAAGGAAGGAAGGGACAGAGGAAGAAAAAAAGAAGAAAGGAAGGAAAGAACAAAGGAAGTAAAAAGACAAAAAGAAAGAAAGAAAGAAGAGAGGAAGGTAGGGAGAGAGGAAGAAAAAAGAAGGAAGGAAGGAAAGAAGGAAGGAAGGAAAAAGAAAGAAAGTGAGGGAGGAAAGAAGAAAGAAGAAAGAAAGAAAGAAAGAAAGAAAGAAAGAAAGAAAGAAAGAAAGAAAGAAAGAAAGAAAGAAAAAAGAAAGAAAACAACACACAAAAATATTAAGAACTGGGGCCAGAATTTGCCTGCCTCTCCTATTCCATCTCTTCCCCTCTCACCTTCTTTCTTTGTATCACAAGAAAGCAAGGCCCAGGTGGAGATGCCAGACCACCAGTTAATAAAGACATCTTGGAGGAAGACCACATTAAAATGTTAATCATGAGATGATACGGTTTAATAGAGAGAACGACAAGTGTCAATAAATTTTGGTAAGAACAAAACCAGCTTGGAATCTGTGTTGTCGCTTTCTCTCCAAGCCTCTGGGGTCTAATTTAAAGCATAGAATTTGCAGTCCAGTGCAGCCGATAAACTCCAAAGAGAGCTGTGGGTTGATTGTGGAGTTGCTCTTATCACTGTCATACATATGCAAGTCTTCCTAATCTTGTCACCGACTTGCATGGGGCGGCCTTCCTTCAGTCCTCTTGCATTGTTCTGAGTGAGTCACTCGCTGTTGTAAACATTTTTCTGCCCGGTATCTCTGCCAGACGTTTTGCTGTTGACAGCTTTCCACGATACAGCTATCAGTTTAAGTCTATATTATTCGTATTTATTTATTCATGCAGGCAGCTCTGGGGTGGATTAGATGGAGCAGGAAAGGGGGGGGGGAAATATCCCAAAGTGGCTTGTGACGCCATTGGAAAGACAAAATAAAATAAAACAATAAATATTCAATACCTTCGTCGCTAAAGCAGTGGAGAAAAAGCATAAGCTTCAGCCAGGGCTGGAAAAACAGCAAGCTAAAATTTCAAAAGGGCGGAGCGGGAAAGATAAATCTTTAAAAGTCAGCAAAGAGCAGCCATTGCTTGGGCAAAATATTCTCAAACTCTGGGACCCCAAATGAATTTCAGTGCTTCGGAAAGCAAAATCGTATCCACGCATCCAGTTTTTGCTAACTTTCTGGCCAGTGTATTCTGTATCTACATTGAAATGTCCAGTCAGACATTAAAAATGCTTCTTCATGCTGACTTTATGATTATTCTGGCCAAATTTGTATCATCGTCCATCTCTAACCATTCAGATTTATCCACCAATTCCCTGCCTGGTTTATTACGTAAGCAAGACCAGAACCATTCAAGAAATTCAAAAAGCCGAAAAGTTTATTAAAAAAGTGAAAAGAAGGATATAAATACTAATTATGTCCTAACCGTGGCAAATTCCAAATATCAGTAATTAAGCAATCATTCTGAGCCACGGTGGCGCAGTGGTGAGAAAACAGTACTGCAGGCTACTTCTGCCATTTTCTGTCCTCTGGAGCCTTCAGGAGCCTTCAGGATGCTTCCCTGAAGGCTCCGGAGGGCAAAAATGACCCTATGAGCAAACCAGACGTCCAATTTGTCCATAGGGCCGTTTTTTGTCCTCTGGAGCCCTCAGGGAAGCCTCCTGAAGGCCCCTGAAGGCTCTGAAGAGCTAAAACCAGCCCCACGAGCAAACCAGAAGTATGTTCCCGAACTTCTGGTTTGCCCATAGGGCCGGTTTTTCGCACTCTGGAGGCTTCAAGGAAGCCTCCGGAGGATGAAAAATGGCTTCAAAAGAAAAATGGCTTCAAAAGAAAATGGCTTCAAAAGAAGTCAGCTGGCCAGCAGGCCATATTAACTCTGTTAATCTGTTAAAACTACTGGGAAGAATAATTTTTTTTAAAGGATTTAAAATCCTTTATATGGATTTTTATATGGGTTTTTATATGAGTTTTATATGGATAATGCCAAGTTTAGAAATGGTTACTTTTTTCAGCTTTCCTTTCTTTACCCTATGGACTTGGGAGAAGGGATGGGAGATGCATCATAACAAAGAGTTTTCCCCATTTTATGACCTTTCTTGTCCCGGTCGCCATAAATATGAGTCAGTTGCGCCTGAATTCTGATCACGTGACCACGGGGATGCTGCAATGGTTCTAAGTGTGAAAAATGGTCATAAGTCAGTTTTTTCAGTGATGTTGTAACTTCGGTCGTTAAATGTACTGTTGTAAATCGAGGACTATCCGCATTTTAAAAATAACAGGTTGATGTTTTGTTTTTGCTTTGTTCTGTTTCGTTTTACATGCCGTTCCCTTACCTGAGGACATTCCTGGTTCGAGTGAAATTTGGCACAGCTTTTTGGATGTGTGCGTGTGTGTGTGTGTGTGTGCGTGTGTGTGTGTGTGTGTTTAAATGTTGTGTCAAAGCACCTGGTGTGCCCAAATATGGGAAGAAGCTCCCCACCACCATATTTGGGCACACTGGGTGCTTTGACATAACACTTAATCATTTCCTCGGCTCAGCTGATAAGGGAGGAGAGCTTGTGGCTTAGAGGCTAATACAACTGCCTAACATGTAAAACAGCCCAGGTTCAAATCCCAGTAAGGGTATGGCTAGCTGATGAGAGCTAAATAGCTTGAAATAGATCTATACTAGTCTCCCTTATTTATTTATCAGCAGAAACACAACATACAGTATGTATATATCTGGAAACTCTTAATTCTCCAACTGTGAAATTATTGGCAAAGGGATATTATTGGCTATAAGCATTTGCGATTCTAACCAAAAAAAATGTGGCCCCTTTGTTGGCTGCATTATAATTTAGCAGAAAATGGAAGGCACTCCATCTTTGAGCCCCCAAAGATTTATGACTCAAGCTGTCCACATCCTTAATTTGCAATGGTTTTAATTTTATTTTATCTCCCTGAGAAGATTGAGTTATGTTAGTAATATCTCATCTACCGGATATGGTACCCTTTCTGAAATGAAAAATGGAGACGGATGTTTTGCTCACTTGTAAATGCTGCCTTGTTTTTAATTCATGCTGGTATCCACAGCTTCCAAGATAAAGTTTCACCACGACAAAAAGGTATTGTTAAATCAATAGAAGCCAATAACATTCCCAATTATTTAGAGGACACCCATTTTGATTTAGTGAAGTTAGTCTGCAGACTTTTGACACTCTGGTTAGGGAGAGATGGGTGTGATAGAAAATGTACTCTTACACACAAGGTGCTTTAACAACGCTTTTTTTCAAAACTGACATTTCCACACAGTTTGACTTTGCCAATCTTCTTCTTTGATAGGACTCAAAAAAATTGCATGTAATTTCCAGCTTTCTTGGTATAATTAAGGGCTTTGTGGGTTTTTGTTGTTGTTGTTGCTCTATCAAAGTATGGGAAAGCAATATTTTACTGCCACAAAGGGTTTATTTAGATTTAGAAACTGATGTAGCATTTTATTTATATGGAGAACTTGTGAAGAGAACACCAATTATACTATCCGTCCTGTTCCTGATCATAGAACAAATATAATAATAGATTAACAGAGTTTGAAGGGACCTTGTAGGTCATCTAGTCCAACCCCACACCCAAGCATAGATCATTTCTGACAGATGGCAGTCCAGTCTCTTCTTCAAAGCTTCCAGTGATGAAGCTCCCACAACTTCTATTCCATCAGTTGATTGCTCTCACTGTCAGAAAATTCCTCCTTATTTCCAGGTTGAATCTCTCCTTGTTCAGTTTCCATCCATTATTCCTTGTCTGGCCTTCAGGTGCTTTGGAGAATAACCTGACCCGCTCCTCTCTGTGGCAGCCCCTCAAATATTGGAAAACTGCTATCCTGTCTCTCCTGGTCCTTCTCTTCACTAGACTAGACTAGAACTGAGAGGTCTTCTAGTCCAGTGGTCATCAAGTGATCTGTGGACCACTGGTGGTCTACAAGAAAATTTTGGTGGTCTGCAGAAAAACTATTTGCATTTTTAAATATTGCACTAAATACTTTTTCTATTTTTTAAAAAAATATGTGGTCCGCAGGATTTAAAATTATGAATTTAGTGGTCCATGAGATCCAAAAGGTTGGTGACCCTCGTTCTAGTCCAACCTTCTGCTCAAGGCAGAAGACCTTATACCATTCCAAACAGACAGCAGTCCAGTCTCTTCTCCAAAACCTCCAGCAATGGAGCATCCACAACTCTGGGAGGCAAGCTATTTTCATTGATTAATTCTTCTCACTGTCAAAAAACTAGTTACTTCTAGTTGGATCTTTCCATCATTATTTTCCATCCATTGCTTTTCGGTGTGCCTTAAAGTGCTTTGGAGAATACACAGATAACAAAATTGGTAAGGATCTTGAAGGTACTTTGTGGTTTACAAAGCGGTACTATAGATATTGCCTCCAGAAGTTGTGAATGCCCCAACACTGGAAGTCTTTAAGAAGATGTTGGATAGCCATTTGTCTGAAACGGTATAGGGATTCCTGCCTAGGCAGGGGGTTGGACTAGAAGACCTCCAAGGTCCCTTCCAACTCTGCTATTGTATTGTATTGTATATTCTCTATACGTAGAATGTATAAAGGTAAAGGTTCCCCTTGCACATATGTGCTAGTCGTTCCTGACTCTAGGGGGCGGTGCTCATCTCCATTCAAAGCCGAAGAGTCAGCGCTGTCCAAAGACCTCTCGGGGTCATATGGCCGGCATGACTAAACGCCAAAGGCACACAGAACGCTGTTACCTTCCCACCAAAGGTGGTTCCTATTTTTCTACTTGCATTTTTACGTGCTTTCGAACTGCTAGGTTGGCAGAAGCTGGGACAAGTAATGGGAGCTCACTCTGTTTACCTTTACCTTTTGGATGCTTACAGTTGAAAGCTATTTCAAATAAATATTCAATCGACGGATTGTTCAGCTCTGCAAATCTGAGTCAAAAGATGCTTTTACAGTGTTGGCAGGGAATCCATCTTGACTAACAACCTTTCATGAAACACCCTGTTAAAGATGTAATCACCTCTCACGGTGATTCACAGTGCAACCTTTTCCAAGCAAACATGAGAAGAGTGAAGGAGGTTTATTCGTTAGCATTACAACAGTCAAAACCAAAGAGCTACTTCTTTAGTTCAAATTAAATCATCATTTCATCAATACAGCCTGGTCACCTTAGTAGTCTCTGGAAATCTTGTGGACTACTGAAGGCAAACAAGCACACGCTCCTCTTGGTAATGGTCTTTCTTCCATTTTGGAAACACACCATAAGTCAGGCCTGCAGCCATCTTTTCTTTTGGATCTTTGGCCTGCCACGCTTTCTATTATTCTACTATGCCATTTCTATTGTGGGGAAATGGGAGGGGGGATTGTACGGAGTTAGATGATATGTAGCCATAACAAAATTCTTTCTAGAAATCCAAGGTCATCCTTTGTCTTTGCACCTCTGCACCTGACCAGAAATGGATGGGTGGAAGCTTCCAGCATGGCAGTGGGAGATTGGACCATGGGATGGACTTGTGGGTGTGGGGGAAAGATCTAGAACTTTCAACTGGGTGGGGAAAACCAGGAAGCTTTCAGATTCGGGTTTTCCCAGATGTGCCAACATGGCTCTCTTAATAAATTGGAACTTTGAGCAATTCTTTGCCTTGGACTCTGATTTACTTTTGGATGCTATTTGGAACCCTGACAATATGTGTTCTTTCTTTATCCTGTCTACGGAGAAGTGTTTGGCTAAGGAGCTGTAGGCTTCAACTTCCAGAATTGCCCAGCCAATTGTCCCATTTTAAATTGTCCTAGTTGAGCAACATTGCTGGGGTGTCAAATTCAAGGCCTGCAGGCTTGAATCTGCCCTGCGGGGTGCTTAGATATGGCCCACGGGGCCTCCCTGGAAACAGTGAAGGACTGGCCCGCGGTCCCTTTGGCAGCAAAAACAGAGCTCAGGAGGGCTGCCCATGCCCCCACCCACCCCCAGGTCAGTTTTTGCTGGCAGAGGTCTAGCAGAACAAACTAAAAAGAAAACAAAAGGAGAAATGTTTCCCCTTTTGCATTTGAGCATGCCAGAAGGGACGGGAAAGGAGAAAGGGAAAGAAGAAAGACAGAGAAAAAGAAGGAAAAATGGGAAGAGAGCAAGGAAGGAAAAAGAAGGAACGAGGGGAAGGAAGAAGAAGAAAGGAGAAGGAAGGAAGGAAGGAAGGAAGGAAGGAAGGAAGGAAGGAAGGAAGGAAGGAAGGAAGGAAGGAAGGAAGGAAGGAAGGAAGGAGATTATAATGAGAAGGAGGGAGAGTCTGTGGAAAGTCCTGCCTTAGCACTTGGCCATCACAGGTGCCCTGACATGAATGACATTGAACTGGCCACATCCAGCCTGGCCATGCCCCTCCCCCTACCCCTGAGGTCAAACACAACCCTGATGTAGCCTTCAGTGAAATCCAGTCTGACACCCCTGTTTAGATTAATACTTCTATTGGGTGTTGGTACCAGTTTGGATACCAAAGGATCCAGATGTCAAACATCAAAATATTTTTAATGAGAGACAGATGTTAAACAACTCACTTTTCACTAGTCCCTTAGTTGGCTTTTTGGGGAACAGATTGGGAAAGGAAAGCAGCTGAATGGAGAAATTCCACAACTACCTATAGCTAACACCCCGAAAGACTGATTGGGATGTAGCAAGTGAACAATGAATTTGCTATTAAACCCAGGAATTCCTCCACACATTTTGATGAAAAAAAGAATCATCTGCAAATACAATATTCTCTTTTTTTTTTTAACCAAAGGATTGCCGGGTATTTGATGATATTTCATCTTTTGACAGTAAGTGATAGCTGAGATGCATTGGTTTCATATCTGGCAGCATCTGATAGCTGGAGTGTTACAATATTTAATATTTGATAATTGTCATGCAATGAGGTTTAATATCTGTTAGAATCTGACAGACGGCATGTAATCAATAAGGAGATGACAATTGATGGGCTAATGAGATTTTGGGTTTCATGCTGTCCTTCATTCACTGAGATTATGGTGAGAGGGAGAAATGGTCTGAGGGAAATATAGTCTGACTGTCTCCCCTCTGAGTCTGCAGCTTAACAATCTTGAGGCATAGAAACGCACAGAAAAGAAAAGACCTGCCACCTCGATGTTCTATTTTATGCGAGGGCTCCACGGGGCTCCGGCTTCAAAGACAGAAAGGGCTCCAGGGCAGGCCCTGTCTTTGAGTGACAGGTGCTCAGCGTGTGCCCTGTCTTAAGCAGCTTTATGCCTCCGCAGCCAACCTGCCGGGTGGACGAGTTCCGCTAAGGGCAGAATAGCTGGGAAGAGGAGAAGAAGGGAGGAAGAGAGGGTGGGATCCCCAAAAGAAAAAGACGGATGGCTCTGGCAATGCCCACCTCAATTCTATGCCAAGCTGGCATTTGTCTGGGTTCTTGACAAATGGTTCATGCAGGAATGCGTCTTTCGGCAGGCGAGCAAAGCTGCTGCCCTCTGCTCAAGGCATAATAATGATCATATCCATCCATAGCCTTTGTTGCTTGAGGCACATTTTGCACGGAGCTCAAATCCATCTTCCAGCTTCTACTCAGAAGTGTAAAAAAAGTGGCCTTCTAATAAAGATGTAGTCAGCAACTCCACTTTGCCGGGAGGGGGGTTTCCAAAGATCGCTAGGTATCTAATCAGAAAGCTCTTGTCTTATGTCTCCCACTGATGCCGGCAGTGACAAAGAGGTTATTTTCACATTTGTAGCATCCAATTACATCCCATCCAGTTCTTGATGAATTGCCCGGGTCTAACCAGAACCGATGATCCCTTGAGTCTAAGCGGCCTTCTTAACTTTCAGATGCATTCCGCCGCCCGTGTTAAGTCTGGTGCGAAGTACGCTTGGTGTGCTTCCCCCCACTCCCAACCTGAATCTCAACAAGCACAACGCAGGAATGCAAAGCTCATCCCTTGCAATCTGTAGCAAAGGTGACCGTGGGGTAATTATCCTCCTAACAATACACAGCTCCGACTGAGGGGTCGTATTGGGATTTCTGCACCTTCGGTATATAAGACAGGGGTGACAAACTCAAGGACTCTGAGCTGGATCTGGCCTGTGGGTGTCCTGACCGAGGCTTCCCAAGAGCATGAAGCAAACGCCTTGTCCCCCCCCCAAAAAAACCCTTTTATTAATTTACTGTGAATTCTGCTCATTCACATCCAGCAAAATCTTTTGAGAGGGGATTTACAGTCACAGAGCTTATCTGGCTTGGAGAGCTGCCAGGTCAATATCTGCAAAACTGGGCAAGGAGCCTTGGAGAGTCACGAACCAATTAAGCAAACTCCTGCAAACTCCACTCCCCTTTCGCTCCTCTTTTATTCCCTATTGGAGGGGCCATTCATCGTCCACCTGTGGCCTTACTCCCAAGTTGACCCCTGTTCTTTAGCTGTTCCCTTCATCTGGCAACTCTGTGCATGCACACACTGGGAACAGGCTCCAGCTGTTTGTCTGCCTCACTGATGTCTGACTCTGAAAGCAGCTGATAACTGTCAAACGGCCTTGGCCCCCTCTCTGCCTCTGACACACATCCCTCATCAGAGCCTTCCCCTGACTCCAGGACTGGCCCATGTTCCTCCCCAACCTCCTCACTGTCCAAATCTGCGGCCAGATCTTCTGGCTGCTGGCAGGCCACAACAGTGGAGTGTTAGATCTGGCCCATGAGGCCTCCCTGGGAACAGCAAAGGACCATCCCATGGTGCCTCGGACCAGCCAAGGCTGACCTACCAGATTGATCTACAACCTGGTGGAAACTGTTTTTGTTGGCAGTGCTGGAGGAGGCAGAAAACAGAGGAAGGAGGGAAGGAGATTACTTGCAGCCCTGCTACCCTTTCGCCATCCCCTAGTCTCCTCCTCCTGACATCTCCTGGTGGCCTCCCATGTTATCACTGAAGATGCTTTGGTTACAAAGCCAGGTCTCCTTGCATGGAGAGGGAGTGGGCTTCCCTTTGGCCCACATACTTTGCCCTCTCGCACACACTGGAGACAATGGATCCCCCCAGCCTGCCCGAGGCCACTACAGGCACCCCTGACATGAGTGATGTTGAGTTGGCCATGCCCACCATACAAATGTATGGATTAGAATAAATAAATACCTGGGCAACATCTGGTTATCAGTTAGTCAGACAAAACATTAACTACAAACGTAAGAATTAACAAAAGGTTAATTAAAACTTTGGTCTTAAAAACCTGCAAATGGACTAAGGTCCATTTGATAAATTTGAAATTAAGATTTTTTTTTTTATTAAAAGAGTTTTGTACAAACAAATTTTCCCCCTTTTCACCCCCCCTCCACACAATATATAGATTTTTGAATTAATGATAATCCTTTCCATGGGAAAATACTTTTGTTTTGATTTAAAAAGTGGGACACAAGAGAGAACTAAATATTCCAATTAAAGAAAACAGATACATAAACTTTACTGACAGTCACAGACTGGCACAAAATATTCTAAGCGTGGAAATATTGAAGGATGCTTTTAAAAAACAGAGTCCGAAATTATTATTAATAATGTCAATGGGAATATCTGTCTCAATGGACAGACTGTGTCTCAAACACGTCATGGAAAAAGGAACAAGTTTTACCTGACAAGACAAAGGCAGAGTGACAAGCTGCAAAAATGACATGGAAAAAGATGTTACACTGGACATATAAAAGAAACGGGCTGATGTTTTAATCATTAAAGGGGACAGACAAACAATAAACCAAGGGAAGGACCTGGAGAATTTTTCCATATTGGACTTACAAACGCTTTGAAAAAACTCATGAGAGGGGACAAGGAAGAAATGAAAGATGGTGTCCTTGGTGCTTGGTGAGTTTGGTTCCTTTCTTGCAGACTTTTTACTACCAATTAGATTAGATTAACAGAATGGGAAGGAACCTTGTAGGTCATCTAGTCCAACCCCCCACCCAAGCAGGAGACCCTACACCATGTCTGACAAATGACAATACAATCCCTTCCTGAAAGCCTCCAGGGGTGAAGCTCCCACAACTTCCGAAGGCAACTTCTGTTCCATCGGTTGATTGTTCTCACTGTCAGAAAGTTCCTCCTTAATTCCCGATTGAATCTCTCCTTGTTCAGTTTCCATCCATTATTCCTTGTCTGGCCTTCAGGTGCTTTAGAGAACAGCTTGACCCCCTCCTCTCTGTGGTATCCCCTCAAATATTGGAAGACTGCTATCTTCTCTCCCCTGGTCCTTCTCTTCCCTAGACTAGCCATGGCCAGTTTCTGCTACCGTTCTTCATATGTTTTAGCCTTCAGTCCCCTCATCATCTTGGGAGTCCTAGTGGAGAATCATTTAAATATGAGCCAGCAGTGTGCAGCAGCTGCCAAAAGAGCCAACACAGTTCTAGGCTGCATAACCAGAGTGATAGAATCAAGATCAAGTGAAGTGTTAATACCACTTTATATAATGCCTTGGTAAAGCCACACTTGGAATACTGCATTCAGTTTTGGTCACCAATATGTAGAAAAGATGTGGAGACTCTAGAAAGAGTGCAGAGAAGAGCAACAAAGATGATGAGGGGACTGGAGGCAAAAACATATGAAGAACGGTTGCAGGAACTGGGTATGTTTAGCTTAAGAGAAAGAAGGACTAGGGAAGACATGATAGCATTGTTCCAATCTCTCAGGGGTTGCCACAAAGAAGAGGGAGTCAAACTATTCTCCAAGGCACCTGAGGGTAGAACAAGAAGCAATGGGTGGAAACTAATCAAGGAGAGAAGCAACTTAGAACTGAGGAGGTACTTCCTGACAATTAATCAGTGGAACAGCTTGCCTCCAGAAGTTGTGAATGCTGCATCACTGGAAGTTTTTAAGAAGAGATTGGATAACCATTTGTCTGAAGTGGTGAAGGGTTTTCTGCCTAGGCAGGGAGTTGGACTAGAAGACCTCCAAGGTCCCCTTCCAACTCTGTTATTCTATTCTTTTCTGTAAAACCGCTTAGAGATCTCTGTAAAGCGGGATATAAGTCTAAGCGCTGCTGCTAATTTCAGAGATGTAAACATCATTTGCAATGTTATTCTATTATTACACCTTCTTACTTACTAGATTAAATAAATAATTGTTAAATTAGAGTCATGCATTGGGAATCCCCTCAAACCTGGAACCGTTCTGTAAGAGTTCTGACAACATAGCTCCAAAAGTGTCCAGCAACCCTCCAAAAACAGAGAAACGCAATTTGGGTGCTGTGACTCGCAGCATCTGATGTCCGCAGAGCTGCAAGCTCTACTGTAGCACAATCTCAGATTGATGAGGAGACCGACGACACTCAAAGACCCCACAACAATTCAAAAGTAAGGTCCCTTTTATTGACCGGCCCTTGAATAGATTTTAGCCCTTGTACATCATACTTGGAAAGGCTGTCCTCTGGATAGAAGAGAGGAGTGTATTTGTATTCAGCTTTGGCTTCTTGCTGTGAAATGAAGGAGAAAACAAAAATATAGAAACCAGGACAAGAAGTAATAAGAGCAGTGCTAGAAGGACAAGTTAATTCTCACAAGGACACCCACTTTTGGCTTTTCGCAGCAAATGCTGCACGAGCAACAGGTTCAGGAAGAGGAGAGAGAAATGTCTCCTTTGCAAACCAATGCACCCTTTTCCATCTGCTATGTGAGCTGAAAAGTTGTTTTTTATAATATTCATAGGCTCTCAAAAGCAAACCTATAAATTGGAGGAGAGACTGACAAAAGCGTACTCTTCTTGGTGACAGCCATCTGCGGGTAAGTATCACCCTTGTGTGGGGGGAAACGTTTGCAAAAGAAGGGTTACATTTAGGCAAGTGCAAAAGAAAACCCATTCATTATAGAGAAAAGTAAAGTTTTACACTTAGGCAAGAAAAACCAAAAGGACACATATAGACTAGGTGAAAGGAGGCTTAATAGCAGTGATTGTGAGGGAGACTTAAAGATGAGGCAACAGTGTGAGATGGCAGCCAAAAAAGCCAACGCAATCCTAAATTCCATTAACAGAGGGATACTATCAATATCACGTTTTAACAGATTAACAGAGTTGGAAGGGACCTTATAGGTCATCTAGTCAAACCCCCTGCTCAAGCAGGAGACCCTAAACCATTTCTGACAAATGGCTGTTCAGTCTCTTCTTAAAAGCCTCCAGTGATGGAGCAACCCCAACTCCAGGAGACTGGTTGCTTGTTCTCTTCTTGAAAGCCTCAAGTGATGAAGCCCCCACAACTTCCGAAAGCAACTTCTGTTCCATGGGTTGATTGCTCTCACTGTCAGAAAGTTCCTCCTTATTTCTAGGTTGAATCTCTCCTTGGTGAGGTACTAATACCACCCTATAAAGCCTTAGTAAGGCCACACCTAGAGAACTGCATCCAGTTTTGGTCACCACACCATTAAAAAAGACATTGAGACTCTAGAAAAAGTGCAGAGAAGAGCAACCAGGATGATGAGGGCACTGGAGGCCAAAACATACGATGAATGGTTGCAGGAATTGGGCCTGGCTAGTCTAGTGAAGAGAAAGGACCAGGGGAGACATGAGAGCGGTCTTCCAATATTTGAGGGGCTGCCACAGAGAGGAGGGGTCAAGCTATTCTCCAAAGCACCTGAAGGCCAGTCAAGGAACCATGGATGGAAACTGACCAAGAAGAGATTCAACCTAGAAACAAGGAACCTTCTGATAGTGAGAACAATCAACCCATGGAACAGAAGTTGCCTTTGGAAGTTGTGGGAGCTTCATCATTGGAAGTTTTCAAGAAGAGACCAGACTGCCATTTGTCAGAAATGGTGTACGGTCTCCTCCTTGGCTGGGGTAGGGGTTGAACTAGGTGACCTACAAGGTCCCTTCCAACTGTTAATCTGTAAAGATCTGTGAAGATCATTGGGCTACATGGAAACAAAAAAAACCCCTCATATTTGGTAAAGGGACATAGAAACTGGACCAAAACACATTTTTAAAAAGAAAAGAAAAACATGCAGCAAAGTGTTTTTCCGTCATTTCACTTCTTCTTTAATAAGCCTTGGTCTGTCCTAGGACTGAAATCAATTTTTAAAAACCTTATAGTCACTATTTTAGAGATAAATTTGAAAAGTAAGCTTTTTGAGGGCTTCTTCTTTTTGTGTGTGACATCCCCAGGACGATGTTTAAGCATAATTTGAACGGCATCAGACTTGAGAATGTATTTTAAAGGCACTGCTGATCGGGTATGTCTAGTCCAGGGGTGTCCAAACTTGGGAACGTTAAGACTTGTGGACTTCAACTCCCAGAATTCCCCAGCCAGCCATGCTGGCTGGGGAATTCTGGGAGTTGAAGTCCACAAGTCTTAAAGTTCCCAAGTTTGGACACCCCTGGTCTAGTCTAATGAAGAGGAGACCTAGGAGTGACATAATAGAAGCCTTTCAATATCTCAGGGGTTGCCACAAAGAAGAAGCAGTCAAATTATTCTCCAAAGCCCCCGAGGGGAGAACAAGAAATAATGGATGGAAACTTACCAAGATGAGAAGCAATCGAGAACTAAGGAGAAATTCCCTGATGCTGAGAATAATTAATCGGCGGAACAACTTCCTCCAGAGGTTGTGTTTGCTCCATCACTAGAGATATTTCAGAAGAGATTGGACAGCCATTTGTCGGAAATCATATAGGGCCGTGATCATGAACCTATGGCACACATGCCCAAAGTGGCATGTGGCGCCATGTCGCCTAGCACGCGCGGTGTAGCCCATTCCTCTTCCAGGTTTCTGCCGTGCAGGTGCATACAACGGTCAGCTGGCCTTTGCGATTGTGGCAGCTCTGGAAACCAGAAGAGCTGGCCTTCCGTTTTCCAGGGTGAGCAAGCACATTAGCCAGGTGATCGGCGCATGCACATCCATGGCAGTACCCGGAAGACTTGCTGGCTGGTGCACATGTATGTGCCAGAAAACAGAAGTACATTTTCTGCCCCAGGCATGCCCCTTGGGCAACTCCTCTTCCTGGTTGCAGCCCAGGTGATTGTGTGCATAAAGTGCTCTCTTTCCGGCACTCGGTGCCAGATGCCCATGTGCATGCGCACCAGGAGTGGGTTCCTGCTAGTTCTAAGCTCTTCTATAGAAGAGGTTCCACAAATCTACAGTGCCGTTTAGAACTGGTTCCAGCTCCCTCCCCCGGCCCGTCCGCACATCATCAAGATGAAGAGCGAGAGGAGGATTTCTGGGAGTTGAAGTCCACAAGTCTTAAAGCTGTCAAGTTTGAACACCCCTGGGGGTTTTTTACTAAAGGGTTAGGGGTCTTGTAACCTGACAGCTTTAAGACTTGGGTGCTTCAAATGCCAGAGTTCCTGAGCCAACATGACTGGAGGAGGAATTCTGGGAGTTGAAGTCCTCAAGTCTTAAAGCTGTCAATTTTGAACACCCCTGGGTTTTTTTCTAAAGGGTTAGGGGTGCAAGGGTCTTGTAACTTGACAGCTTTAAGACTTGCACACTTCAATGCCAGAGTTCCTGAGCCAACATTTTGGTTGCTAAGCAAGAACGTTGTTAAGTGAGTTGGCCATGCCCACCCGGTCACATGGCCGGCAAGCCACTCCCACCTAGACACATGGCCAGCAAGCCACTCCCACCTAGACACATGGCCGGCAAGCCACTCCTACAAAGCAGGCCACACCTACAGAAGAGGTTCTAAAAAATTTTGAAACCCACCACTGATGCGCAAGCTCTTTTTTTGGCACTCGGTGCCGAAAAGATTCACCCTCACTGTTATAGGGTCTTTGATTAGAAGACTTCCAAGGTCCCTTCCCATTCGGTTACTCTATCGTCTCACAATCACCATGGCAGATGGCCGTTTGTGGTGGAATGTAGGAGGGAAGGGCTTCTTCGCAGAGTTGAAAGCGACATCTTATAAGCCCTGTGCCTGCACGGAATTCAGAGATGCTCTCAATGCATAAATACATGCAAGAGTTAAAGTTTATCAGCAAATTTTTCTACAAACACCCCACTACTTTGAAAGGTTCCACCAGCTTCAATTCTATCCTGAGAAAACTAACTGGGCCATAGTTGCGCGCACACCTCTTAATCTTTGCATTGCATTCATGCCATCTTTGCTACACGGGGCCACCTTTAAAAAACCGCTTGGATGCTTCAGAGGACATAGAATGCAGTTAAAGGAGGGTAAGAAATGAAAAACAGGAAGACTAATTTTATGCTAGCCTGGTTATCAGTAGTTTTGCCAACCCCAATTTAAATGAATCTGCCTAAACTCAAAGATCGGTCTCCCGTTAACTTATATTTGTCTGGTGGGAACAAAACTGGGGGGGGCTTCTTGGTTGACTCAGCTCTGTGGAGCTTCTTCCTACTACGTGGCTGATTCTTTTTGAGTGTATTTGTTATGGAGATGGAGCACTAGATGGTTTTGGCTAATCTAAGCATAGAATATAAAATTATCTGCTACAATGTCCTACCTGTCAATGACTACTTCAGCTTCAACCGCAACAATACACGAGGTCACAATAGATACAAACTCAAGGTCGATTGCAGAAAATACGACTTCAGCAACAGAGTCGTCAACGCCTAGAATGCTCTACCTCATTCTGTGGTTTCTTCCCCAAACCCCAAAAACTTTAACCTTAAAATGTCTACCGTGGACCTCACCCCATTCCTAAGAGGTCCGTAAAGGGAGCGTGCATAAGCGCACCAGCGTGCCCACTGTCCCTGTCCTAATGTTCCCTTTTATTCATATCCATTTCATGTATTCATCATCATGTTCATACTTATATCTGCTATCTAATACATGCTTGATAATATAAATACATGAATAAACAAATAAATCTTCAAAAAGCTAAGTAGGGTCAGACCTGGTTAGTAGTTAGATGGGAAAAGAACCAGAAGTCCCAGATCTATAAATTAGTCTAAGACTCTGAGGAAACGTCCTTGCGAAAGGCAATGGCAAACCACATCTGTGTCATTGGCCAGAAAACAATGAAGATATGACCATGTCCGTGAAGCCATCAGTGGTTGAATTCTACTTCAGAGAGCCTTTATCTTTACCTTATATAAGTAACTTGTCATCTCTCTGTGTTTTAAACCTGTTTTGACTGATTAGTGGTGTTTGGTCTATCATTTTATCTTTTGCATTAGTGTTCTTGGGAATATTATAGGACTGGTTTCCTCTGCTTTTTCACAGGATGTCCTTTTCACTTTCAAAACATATGAAGAACAGTTGCAGGAATTGGCTATGCCTAGTCTGGTTAAAAGGAAGGCTAAAACGGGCATGATAGCAGTTTTCCAATATTTGAAGAGCTGCCACAAAGATGAGGGGGTCAACCTATTCTCCAAAGCACCCGAACACAGAACAAAAAGAAATGGATGGAAACCAATCAAGGAGAGAAGCAACCTAGAACCAAGGAGAAACTTCCTGACAGTGAGACCAACCAACCAACCAATGGAACAACTTGCCTTCAGAAGTTGTGGTTGCTCCCTCACTGGAAGCTTTTAAGAAGAGACTGGACAGCCACTTGGTGTAGGGTCTCCTGCTTGAGCAGGGGGCTAGACTAGAAGATCTCCAACTCTGTTATTCTGTTAAATCTAAACTATCATTCTGGCCTTTTACTGCTGATCTCTTATCCAACTACTAACCAGGTTTGAAGCCAGTTAGATTTTTTTTTTATTAAAAGAGTTTTGTACAAACAAATTTTCCCCCTTTTCACCCCCCCCTCCACACAATATAAATCTCATACAAATGCTATACCCCCCCAACCCCCCCCCGCAAAAATTCACATTCAAATATTATACCAAACACTTTACCCCCTCCCCTCCCCCCATCTTAAAATAGATTACTCATAACCCCTCTCCTCCCAACAAACACTATATAAATTTCTCTTAAATTAATAATAACACATTGATCATTTTCTAAGCTAATTTAACATCTATAACTCTTAATATAAATTTCTCCTAGCCTAACAATGTTTCATTAGTCCCATCTTCTAATTTATTCATACATATATATTGCCCCACCCTCCACCCTAACCCTCCCCCACCTCCCACACAAACCCACCCCCCTGACTTCCGCTGTATACCACTCTAACAATTCCAAACATCCCATATACTATTTACTCTGATCATCTATCGGTCTAAACATTCTTACCTAAAGGCTACGTAATAACTCCTAGTCTGGTATTTATTCTGTATATAATCAATCCATTTTGCCCATTCCTGTGTGTAATCCTCCTGTTTCTGAGCTTTTAAAAAAGCTGAAATTTTTGCCATTTCAGCGAACCCCGCCACCTTCTGAATCCATTGATCAATTGTCGGCAAAAAATCTTTTTTCCAATGTTGCGCAATCAACAACCTAGCTGCTGTAACCATATACAAGGCCAATTTTGTTTCCCCTTTGGTAAAATCCTTAACTATACCCAATAAAAACATTTGTGGAGTGAATTGTATTCTTTTCTTAAATACATTCTGCATAACCCACCATATTTTTATCCAAAAAGCTTTAACCTTGTTACAAGTCCACCATACATGAAAAAAGGTAGCATCTAGACACCCGCATCTCCAACATTTTGGTTGAACATTTGGGTACATGTATGATAATTTTTTAGGATCTAAATACCATCTGTAAAACATTTTATAGAAATTCTCCCTTAAATTCTGTGACTGTGTAAATTTAACATTCTGAACCCATATTTTTTCCCACGTTTCCAACATAACCACTTCACCAAAATTCTGAGCCCATTTAATCATACAATCCTTAACCAATTCACTTTCTGAGTCTCTTTCTAACAGTACATTATATATTCTTTTAACTTGTTTTGGACCAGTCTCTTTTATCTGCTTAATCAGTTCCACTTCTTTATCCATAAAGCCGACCCTGCGATCTTCTTCCCATCTCTTCTGAAGGTGTATGTAATGTAACCAATTTAAAGTAATTCCTTCTTCCAACAGCTGTTCCAAAGTTTTTAACTTCCATTCACCCCCATCAGCAATAAGCACATCTTTATATAAACAACCCCCGAGTGACTTAATATTCATAATCCCCATGGTGTCTGCAAGATCCAACCAAAGCGGTATTTTATAATCCCAATTGGGCCGGTGCTTCTTCCATATTCTCATCAAGGCACTACGGAGAACATGGTTGTTGAACACTTTATCCACCCTGTCTTCATAAAAAAGATATGCATGCCATCCCAGAACAAGATCATGGCCTTCTATATTGAGCAATTCCATTTTTGTTTTCCCGAACCAGTCTGCTACATGCGTTAATACCGCAGCTTCATAATACAATCGAAGGTTTGGGAGTCTGAGGCCGCCTCTTTCACGTGTATCTTGCATAATCTTCATCTTTACTCTCGGTTTTTTCTCCTTCCAAACAAATTTATTTAATGTTGTTTGCCAATTTAACAAGGTTTTATCTGACTTAAGCACCGGAATCATCTGGAATAGAAAGATAAATCTAGGTAGAATGTTCATTTTAATTGCTGAGATCCTTCCAAGCAAAGACAATTGTAACTTTTTCCACGCTTCAAGATCTTTCTGTATCTTTTGCCACAACACTTCATAGTTATTTGAGAAAAGTTTTGTGTTTGATTCTGAAATTTGTATTCCTAAATATTTAACTTTAGAAACTATTTCAAAACCTGCTAAACTTACAAGTCTCTTTCTTTGAGTCTCTGTCATGTTTTTAACCATCATTTTCATTTTGTTTTGATTTAGTCTAAACCCAGACACCATGCCAAATTCTATTATGATATTTTTCATCTGGATTATTGATTTCAAAGGATGTGAAAGGGTAACAACCAGTTCATCGGCGAATGCTCTAGTTCTGTATTCCTTTTGCCTGATAGCTATGCCATCTAAGGATTTTGAGTCCCGAATTGCGTTCAACAAGACTTCCAAAGTTAAAATAAATAACAATGGGGATAATGGGCAACCTTGTCTTGTGCCTTTTTGTATCTCGAAAGTTGTTGGCAAATTTCCATTAATAATAAGTTGTGCATTTTGTTGCTGATAAATTGCTCCAATCGCCTGCCGCAATCGTGGTCCCATATCCATCTTTTCCAAAGTCTTGGTTAGAAAGTTCCAATTCACTCGATCGAAGGCCTTCTCTGCATCCAAGAAAACCAGCACTGCAGAGATCTACTTATTCTTATCAAGATAGTCAATTAAATCTATGAGTTGCCTTACATTCTCCTTCATATGTCTGCCTTCAATAAATCCTGCTTGATCATGATGAATAATCTCTTGAATAACCGGCATCAATCTGTTGGCTAGTACCTTAGCAAATATTTTATAATCTGTGTTCAGAAGAGATATCGGCCTGTAATCCTCTGGTTTCTTAGGGCCCTCTTTATCTTTAGGTATCAATGAGATAAAAGCCGCTTTCCATGAGGGAGGTATTTTACCTCCTTGTTGTATATTACAAAATAGTTGTGTAAGATATTCAATCATTTCCAGTTGTAAAGTTTTATAATACATTGCAGTCAAACCATCAGTCCCTGGAGCCTTAGCTAATTTAAGTTGATTTATAACTAAAGTGATCTCATCAGCGGTTATAAGACGTTCCAAATTTGCCTTTTGAAGCACAGAAATTTTTGCAACCCTTTTTCCTTCCAAAAAATCATCTATTAACTTGTTCTGTATATTATCCTGTACATATAGCTTAGTATAATAGTCCACAAATGATTTTTTAATCAACTCTTGTTGATATACCATCTTCCCTCGAAACTCAATTTTATCAATAATTCTGTCATTCATATTCCTTCTCAAAGTATATGCTAACCATCTACCAGGTTTATTAGCGTTGGCAAAGGTGTTATGTTTAGCAAATTGCAAATTGGTTGCTGTTTGTTCTGCTATAAGCATCTGAAATTGATCTTTCAACAGCTTTAGCGCCATCTGGAGCGCCTGGTCATTCGGGTTTATTATAAGCAGCTGTTCTTTGCGTTTTATTTCATCTTCCAATTCCATTCTCCTTTTCTGTCTAATTTGTTTGTGTTTAAAGTTCATATGTATCAGGACCCCACGCATATAAGCTTTACTTGCATCCCAAACTATTTCAATGGGAGTGCCCTTATTCATATTAAAACTGAAAAATTCCTTCATGTGTTTTTTAAGTTCACCAACATTTTTTTCATATCTAAATAAATTTTCATTTACTCTCCAAGACCTTCTTGGCCTCATCCCTAATTCAATTTGTAACCACACCGGACTATGATTGCTATGTGTCCTGGCGAAAATCTTGGATTTCTTGGCTTTAGGAAGTAGATCCGGTGTTAACAAAAAGAAATCAATCCTTGAAAAGGATTTATGTCTATCTGAATAGAAAGAAAAATCCATCTCATTTAGATGTTGCGTCCTCCAAACATCTTTTAATTTCAAATCGTCTTGTAAATCAAAAAAAAGCCTTTGGTAATTTGGTAGTGAATTTCGTCTTTGTACTCTTGTCTATCTTTGGAGAAATCACTCCATTCCAATCTCCCATTATTAGAATACTTTTAAAGTTCCAGTCTAAAATTTTTAAATGGAGCATCTTATAAAAACTTTCTTGGCATTGGTTAGGAGCATATATTCCTAGCACCAAAATGGAACCGAAGTCTGTATCAAATTGAATTGCTATATATCTACCAGCGTCATCTGCCTCTATAACTTTAGTTGAAAATCTTTTATTTATATATATCACCACACCATTTTTCTTTACCAAATCAGAGGCAGCATAAAATGTTCCCAGTTTTGAATTCACTAAGTACTTCTGGTCTTGCAACCTAATATGAGTCTCTTGAAGGCAAACAACATCATTATTAAATTGCTTCAAATAATAAAATATTTTTTTCCTTTTTTGTGGGGAGTTCATTCCATTCACGTTCCAAGATAATAGCTTAAGCATCTTTAGATCTGGTCTGGAGCGCTGAAAGCATTTGCTGAAGATCTCTCTCCACAAGACCAATCTTCGGCCCTGCTCCTCCCATGGCTCCGGTTTGCTTCTTAGCTTCTTTCTTAGCACATTGTGTTTGAGGGTCGACGCGCTTGTGAGATTCTAACATTTGTCTAGTCGTGGATCTGGTAATACGTTGTTCGACAGGTTTAAATATCGGCATTTCAGTGAGAGACTTAGAAGGTCCTTCTTCCAAGAAGGAACACAACAGAGATCCAGAGGGGTCGACTCCACCTACAGCACCCTGCCCCTCCTTCTCTTTTTGTGTCTGCATTCTTTGCTCTTCTGTCTCTTTCTCAAACATCCTCTGCTCTAAGACATCCAAATCTACTGGTGTTGGTG